>NC_051231.1:35840234-35847734 GCF_015220715.1 Pygocentrus nattereri | reverse complement strand
ATCTTCCTCATTCCAGAAGTGTCTTACAATGTGATAATGATTTTAGTGTGTGTCTGTGTGTGGAGTGTGTGTGTATGGGTGTGTGTGTATATAGTGTGTGGGGGGAGGGGGGTCTATGTGGGTGTGTGTGTGGGGGGGGGGGATGAGACAAACAGCTCTGAGCTGAAGAGCAAAGAGCATTTTAGTTTATCAGCCTGAGCTTCAGGCTTAGAACTTAAACACTGGAATTCTACTAACATGTTTCTGCTCCTACTCCGTGCTCCTGCTCCATGTTTCTGCTCCTGCTCTGTGTTTCTGCTCCTGCTCCGTGTTTCTGTTCCGTGTTTCTGCTCCTGCTCCGTGCTCCTGCTCCGTGTTTCTGCTCCTGCTCCTGCTCTGTGTTTCTGTTCCGTGTTTCTGCTCCTGCTCCTGCTCCTGCTCTGTGTTTCTGCTCCTGCTCCGTGTTTCTGTTCCGTGTTTCTGCTCCTGCTCCTGCTCCGTGTTTCTGTTCCGTGTTTCTGCTCCTGCTCCGTGCTCCTGCTCCGTGTTTCTGCTCCTGCTCCTGCTCTGTGTTTCTGTTCCGTGTTTCTGCTCCTGCTCCGTACTCCTGCTCCGTGTTTCTTTTCCTGCTCCGTGCTCCTGCTCCGTGTTTCTGCTCCTGCTCCTCTGCTCCTGCTACATGTTTCTGCTCCTGCTCTGTTCTCCTGCTCTGTGTTTCTGCTCCTGCTCCTGCTCCTTGTTTCTGCTCCTGCTCCGTGTTTCTGCTCCTGCTCTGTGCTCCTGCTCCCTGCTCCTGCTCCTGTGTTTCTGCTCCTGCTCCGTGTTTCTGCTCCGTGCTCCTGCTCCGTGCTCCTGCTCCGTGTTTCTGCTCCTGCTCCGTGCTCGTGCTCCGTGTTTGTGCTCCTGCTCCGTGTTTCTGCTCCTGCTCCTGCTCCGTGTTTGTGCTCCTGCTCCGTGTTTCTGCTCCTGCTCCTGCTCCGTGTTTCTGCTCCTGCTCCTGCTCCGTGTTTGTGCTCCTGCTCCGTGTTTCTGCTCCTGCTCCTGCTCCGTGTTTCTGCTCCTGCTCCGTGTTTCTGCTCCTGCTCCGTGCTCCTGCTCCGTGTTTCTGCTTCTGCTCCTGCTCCGTGCTCCTGCTCCGTTTTTTCGCTCCTGCTCCGTGTTTCTGCTCCTGCTCCTGCTCCATGTTTCTGCTCCGTGTTTCTGCGCCTGCTCCGTGTTTTTGCTCCTGCTCCGTGTTTCTGCTCCTGCTCCGTGCTCCTGCTCCATGTTTTTGCTCCTGCTCCGTGTTTGTGCTCCTGCTCCGTGTTTGTGCTCCTGCTCCGTGTTTCTGCTCCTGCTCCTGCTCCGTGTTTCTGCTCCTGCTCCGTGTTTCTTCTCCTGCTCTGTGCTCCTGCTCCGTGCTCCTGCTCCGTGTTTCTGTTCCGTGTTTCTGCTCCTGTTCCGTGCTCCTGCTCCGTGTTTCTGCTCCTGCTCCGTGCTCCTGCTCCGTATTTCTGCTCCTGCTCCGTGCTCCTGCTCCGTGTTTCTGCTCCTGCTCCGTGTTTCTGCTCCTGCTCCGTGCTCCTGCTCTGTGTTTCTGCTCCTGCTCCGTGTTTCTGCTCCTGCTCCGTGCTCCTGCTCCGTGTTTCTGCTCCTGCTCCCTGTTTTCGCTCCTGCTCCGTGTTTCTGCTCCTTCTCCGTGTTTCTGCTCCTGCTCCTGCTCCGTGTTTCTGCTCCTGCTCCTTCTCCATGTTTCTGCTCCTGCTCCTTCTCTGTGTTTCTGCTCCTTCTCCGTGTTTCTGCTCCTGCTCCTTCTCCGTGTTTCTGCTCCTTCTCCGTGTTTCTGTTCCTGCTCCTTCTCCGTGTTTCTGCTCCTGCTCCTTCTCCGTGTTTCTGCTCCTGCTCCTTCTCCGTGTTTCTGCTCCTTCTCCGTGTTTCTGCTCCTGCTCCTTCTCCGTGTTTCTGCTCCTTCTCCGTGTTTCTGCTCCTGCTCCTTCTCCGTGTTTCTGCTTCTGCTCCTGCTCCGTGTTTCTGCTCCTGCTCCTTCTCCGTGTTTCTGCTCCTGCTCCTGCTCCGTGTTTCTGCTCCTGCTCCGTGTTTCTGCTCCTGCTCCTTCTCCGTGTTTCTGCTCCTGCTCCTGCTCCGTGTTTCTGCTCCTGCTCCTTCTCCGTGTTTCTGCTCCTGCTCCTGCTCCGTGTTTCTGCTCCTGCTCCTTCTCCGTGTTTCTGCTCCTGCTCCTGCTCCGTGTTTCTGCTCCTGCTCCTTCTCCGTGTTTCTGCTCCTGCTCCTGCTCCGTGTTTCTGCTCCTGCTCCTTCTCCGTGTTTCTGCTCCTGCTCCTTTCGCTCCGTGTTTAAATGTTTTTCCTCTTTTTTTTCTTCAAACTTCAGGAAATTACCCGGTTCTGCTTCAGACTCACACCCGTACTCCGGAAAGCCCTGCCCTCCTCCGCTGTGATTGGCCGGCGGTTCATGCCGCTGATTGGCTGGCTGGTCGTTATTGTGAGCTCTCAGCCAATCACAGCGCAGCACAGGCGGAAAACAGGCGGGAAAGAAAGCTGATCAGTAGTTTATCGCGAGCAGCGCGAGCGACCGCTAGAAACAGCGGAACTTCACAAACAACCCGAGATAAACGGCCCCGAGATAAAGGAAGGCGCTGGAGCCCGTTTAGCTCTGCAGGCTGAAGCTGCCGCCGCGGCTCTGTGGCTCCGTTAACCTCACAGCGCGGTTATTAGCGCGCGTCGTCATTAATATCGAGTTATTTTCCCGTTTATTCAGCTCCGCTGTTCCGGCTCGTCATTAAACAGGAGGACTGACGTCACGCCGCGGGTTCTGCGCGGGTTCTGCTCGTCTTGATGGCAGGCGGTGAGTCCAGCTGCACTCCGGACTTCTCACTACAATCTTCCGTTCCACCTTAAATGGGGCGTCAGACTGCTCACCTGCGGCGGCATTTAAGGTGGAACGGAAAACGCGCGCAGATCATTTACTGCAGTCGCAGTGTTCACTGCGAGAACCCTGCAGAACCGAGGAACCAATCATCACTATTACAAACGCCTAATCTGGAAACTAGAATCTGCTTAACTAAAGCTCAGCTGAACTGAAAACAAACTGAGAAACTCTGAGATACATATCTAGAACACAGATAAGATACATGTCTAGAACTGAGCAATACACATAGAACTGAGAGGGCGCTAGAACTGAGGGATACTGAGGTAAATGTCTAGATCGGATTTATCTGGAACTCAGAGCTGAGAAAATTCTGTCACCTAGAACTGAGAGATACTTGGGTAAAATCTAGAACTGAAATTATGAGGTAAACTAACTAGAACTGGAGAGATACTAAGTTCGATATCTAGAACTGATTCTAAGGAAAATGCCTAAAGCTGAGAAATTCTGAGGTTCTTATCTAGAACCAAATGATTGTGTGATCAGTGTCTAGAACAGATACTGGGGTATGTAGATCAGAGGGATACTGAATGTCTTGCACTGAGAGATACTGATGTATCTAGAACATAAGAGTCATGTCAAGCGGTTCTAGACTCTACCTAGAACCAGGCTCCAGTGTCTGCAGTGGCAGAGTTTGAGTAGGTGAGTTTACGTCTGATCTTCCAGAAACAGGCCAAGACTGTGGAGAACGTTATCTAGAATGCTATCTATAATAATATCTAGAATTATCAGGTTCTGCGCGTTGTGACGTGTGTGAGAAGCGAGTTTCCAGCAGTAGGAGCTTCGTGTGGCCACCAGGCGGCGCTGTTGGCTGTTCTGAGAGCTTTGAGCTGGTTATGAATGGGTTTGTTTATTATTTCGGGGATACTGACGGGAAATGCCACCGATTTGTCCGAACTCCCCCGGAACTCAGTGGCCAGTGCGTAACCGGACTTTAATGGTCCTTGTTCTTCTGAAAGTGTGAAACAGCGTTTACATTTACATCCAGGTGCGACTCCGATGCAGCACAGCTGGATACATGCGCACACATCTGGGCGAAGTTTGAAAGTGCCTGTTGTTCTTTACATGGTGTGTGAAATTCCTGATGGACGGACTGCAGGAGACGAACGTATAGTATAGTTATGTTGTAGTGTGTTGTAGTGTACTGTAGTGTGTTGTGTATTGTAGTGTGTTGTATTGTAGTGTGTTGTAGTGTAGTGTACTGTAGTGTGTTGTAGTGTATTGTAGTGTAGTGTGTTGTAGTGTATTGTAGTGTGTTGTGTATTGTAGTGTGTTGTAGTGTGTTGTGTATTGTAGTGTGTTGTAGTGTATTATAGTGTACTGTAGTGTGTTGTAGTGTATTATAGTGTACTGTAGTGTGTTGTAGAGGACTGTAGTGTGTTGTAGTGTATTATAGTGTACTGTAGTGTGTTGTAGTGTATTATAGTGTACTGTAGTGTGTTGTGTATTGTAGTGTGTTGTTGTGTATTGTAGTGTGTTGTAGTGTTATGTAGTGTATTATAGTGTACTGTAGTGTGTTGTAGAGGACTGTAGTGTGTTGTAGTGTATTATAGTGTACTGTAGTGTGTTGTAGTGTATTATAGTGTACTGTAGTGTGTTGTAGAGGACTGTAATGTGTTGTAGTGTATTATAGTGTACTGTAGTGTGTTGCAGTGTATTATAGTGTACTGTAGTGTGTTGTGTATTGTAGCGTGTTGTTGTGTATTGTAATGTGTTGTAGTGTTATGTAGTGTATTATAGTGTACTGTAGTGTGTTGTAGTGTATTATAGTGTACTGTAGTGTGTTGTGTATTGTAGCGTGTTGTTGTGTATTGTAGTGTGTTGTATTGTAGTGTGTTGTAGTGTACTGTAGTGTGTTGTAGTGTATTATAGTGTACTGTAGTGTGTTGTAGTGTAGTGTGTTGTAGTGTATTATAGTGTACTGTAGTGTGTTGTAGTGTAGTGTACTGTAGTGTGTTGTAGTGTATTATAGTGTACTGTAGTGTGTTGTAGTGTATTGTAGTGTACTGTAGTGTGTTGTGTATTGTAGTGTGTTGTTGTGTATTGTAGTGTACTGTAGTGTTTTGTAGTGTATTATAGTGTACTGTAGTATGTTATGTATTGTAGTGTGTTGTTGTATTGTAGTGTACTGTATTGTAGTGTACTGTAGTGTTTTGTAGTGTATTATAGTGTACTGTAGTGTGTTGTAGTGTAGTGTGTTGTATTGCATTGTTCTGTGTTCAGCTCTGCTCCTTCTCTCTCTGTATCAGTGACTGATAGTGATTATAGTGTACTGTAGTGTGTTGTAGTGTGTTGTAGTGTATTATAGTGTACTGTAGTGTGTTGTAGTGTACTGTAGTGTATTATAGTGTACTGTAGTGTGTTGTAGTGTAGTGTACTGTAGTGTGTTGTAGTGTATTATAGTGTACTGTAGTGTGTTGTAGTGTATTATAGTGTACTGTAGTGTGTTGTGTATTGTAGTGTGTTGTTGTGTATTGTAGTGTGTTGTATTGTAGTGTATTGTAGTGTACTGTAGTGTGTTTTAGTGTATTATAGTGTACTGTAGTGCGTTGTAGTGTAGTGTACTGTAGTGTGTTGTAGTGTATTATAGTGTACTGTAGTGTGTTGTGTGTTGTAGTGTATTATAGTGTATTGTAGTGTGTTGTAGTGTATTATAGTGTACTGTAGTGTGTTGTAGTGTATTATAGTGTACTGTAGTGTGTTGTGTATTGTAGTGTGTTGTTGTGTATTGTAGTGTACTGTAGTGTGTTGTAGTGTAGTGTAGTTTAGTGGTGTCGTAGTGTGTTGTAGTGTATTATAGTGTACTGTAGTGTGTTGTAGTGTATTGTAGTGTGTTGTAGTGTATTATAGTGTACTGTAGTGTGTTGTGTATTGTAGTGTGTTGTTGTGTATTGTAGTGTACTGTAGTGTGTTGTAGTGTATTGTACTATGTTGTAGTGTATTATAGTGTACTGTAGTGTGTTGTAGTGTATTTTAGTGTGTTGTAGTGTATTATAGTGTACTGTATTGTGTTGTAGTGTAGTGTACTGTAGTGTGTTGTAGTGTATTATAGTGTACTGTAGTGTGTTGTGTATTGTAGTGTGTTGTTGTGTATTGTAGTGTACTGTAGTGTTTTGTAGTGTATTATAGTGTACTGTAGTATGTTATGTATTGTAGTGTGTTGTTGTGTATTGTAGTGTACTGTAGTGTTTTGTAGTGTATTATAGTGTACTGTAGTGTGTTGTAGTGTAGTGTGTTGTATTGCATTGTTCTGTGTTCAGCTCTGCTCCTTCTCTCTCTGTATCAGTGACTGATAGTGATTATAGTGTACTGTAGTGTGTTGTAGTGTGTTGTAGTGTATTATAGTGTACTGTAGTGTGTTGTAGTGTACTGTAGTGTATTATAGTGTACTGTAGTGTGTTGTAGTGTAGTGTACTGTAGTGTGTTGTAGTGTATTATAGTGTACTGTAGTGTGTTGTGTATTGTAGTGTGCTGTAGTGTTATGTAGTGTATTATAGTGTACTGTAGTGTGTTGTAGTGTATTATAGTGTACTGTAGTGTGTTGTGTATTGTAGTGTGTTGTTGTGTATTGTAGTGTGTTGTATTGTAGTGTACTGTAGTGTGTTTTAGTGTATTATAGTGTACTGTAGTGCGTTGTAGTGTAGTGTACTGTAGTGTGTTGTAGTGTATTATAGTGTACTGTAGTGTGTTGTGTGTTGTAGTGTATTATAGTGTATTGTAGTGTGTTGTAGTGTATTATAGTGTACTGTAGTGTGTTGTAGTGTGTTGTAGTGTATTATAGTGTACTGTAGTGTGTTGTGAATTGTAGTGTGTTGTTGTGTATTGTAGTGTACTGTAGTGTGTTGTAGTGTAGTGTAGTTTAGTGGTGTTGTAGTGTATTGTAGTGTGTTGTAGTGTATTATAGTGTACTGTAGTGTGTTGTAGTGTATTGTAGTGTGTTGTAGTGTATTATAGTGTACTGTAGTGTGTTGTGTATTGTAGTGTGTTGTTGTGTATTGTAGTGTACTGTAGTGTGTTGTAGTGTAGTTTAGTGGTGTTGTAGTGTATTATAGTGTAGTGTGTTGAGTATTGTAGTGTGTTGTTGTGTATTGTAGTGTACTGTAGTGTGTTGTAGTGTAGTTTAGTGGTGTTGTAGTGTATTGTAGTGTGTTGTAGTGTATTATAGTGTACTGTAGTGTGTTGTAGTGTATTGTAGTGTGTTGTAGTGTATTATAGTGTACTGTAGTGTGTTGTAGTGTATTGTAGTGTGTTGTAGTGTATTATAGTGTACTGTAGTGTGTTGTGTATTGTAGTGTGTTGTTGTGTATTGTAGTGTACTGTAGTGTGTTGTAGTGTAGTGTAGTTTAGTGGTGTTGTAGTGTATTTTATTGCACTGAATGGCTCAGAGTTCTGAGTTCAGCTCTGTTCCTTCTCTCTCTGTATCAGTGACTGTGTTTCTATCAGTATCTGAGCTCAGGACCGTCTCTCTCTCTGACCTACTGGTCACTAGCAGAGAGACTTTCTCTAGAGTGACGAAGCTCTTCCTGTAAGTCGCTCTGGATCAGAGCATCTGCTAAATGCTGGAAATGTAGTTTGTATAGTGTGTGTGTTTATAGCATT
>NC_051231.1:35817734-35827734 GCF_015220715.1 Pygocentrus nattereri | reverse complement strand
GGGACTCAAACTGAGATCAGACTGGGACTCAAACTGAGATCAGACTGGGACTCAAACTGAGATCAGACTGGGACTCAAACTGAGATCAGACTGAGACTCAAACTGAGATCAGACTGGGACTCAAACTGAGATCAGACTGGGACTCAAACTGAGATCAGACTGGGACTCAAACTGAGATCAGACTGGGACTCAATCTGAGATCAGACTGGGACTCAAACTGAAATCAGACTGAGACTCAAACTGAGATCAGACTCAGAGCCAACAGAGAGGCAGAAGAAGAAAACTCTTTTTGTGTGTGTGGAAAATTACAGTCTTGTAAACTCCCACAGTGTGTACAGTCCTGCAGACCTCAGTCTAGACAGCACACAGAACCCTCAATTACACACACACACTCACACATGCACACACACGCTCGCAAAGACACGCACACACAAATGCACTCATACGCACGCACACACACTTACACACTCAAAAGCATTCACACACACATGCACGCACAGACATGCACAGACATACACACACACTCACACAAACACACATACAAACACACACTCACATGCACACACACACACGTGCACACACAAACGCACACACTCGCACACACTCACACGCACACACACACACGCGCACACACAAATACACACACTGCAGCTTGGTTATAAATAACACACAGAACTTCATTCATTCTGGACTTTATTGCTGTACTGGAGGTGTGTGTGTTCTGGTGTGTGTGTGTGTGTGTGTTGGTCTGAAGTGTGTGTGCTGTCCGTCTGTGAGGTCAGAGTTCTACATTGTCATTTTTACTCTGTTTATGCTGTCTGTAAACTGTGTCCTGCTAGCCCTGCTTTAGCCCTGCCCCCCTGCAATGCAGTAACCAATCAGAGGAAAATGTAGCTCCACCCCTGATTCCACTGAATTCTGAATCAAACTGCACACACAGCTTTGCCTTCTGTGTATGTGAGTGTGGATAGAGAGAATTAATGATGTGTAGTAAACCCCTCCCCCTCCCTTATAGGTTCCCCCCTCCTTTTACGCCATGTGGTACAATCCAAACCGGCATCAGACCCATTTAAACAAGCCTCGGAGAGAGAGAGAGAGAGAGAGAGAGAGAGAGAGAGAGAGAGAGAGAGAGAGAGAAAAATACGGAGGGAGAGAAAGGGGGGGAGGAAAAAGGCAGACAGAGAGAGACAGAGAGAGTAGCTCTGATTCATTAAGGAACGAGGGAGAGGAAGAGAAGAGAACCTGCAGAGAACAGCACAGGTACTGTAAACACACACAGACGCGGAACCGGGACGGCGTGGCTGGGTGGTGAATGCTGACAAGGCAGAAGAGAGCGGGGGTGGGGGTAGGGGGTAGGGGGTAGGGGGAGGGACAGAGGGATGAGAGAGAAGTTAAGACTGCGTCACAGCACTGTATGATGTGGAGCTCAGACATACTGCAGTGCAGAACCACAAACTTCCACAGAGAGGGAGACAGAGGGAAACCAGCCTTTCCCTGGTTAGTTCAGTAAATTGGCTAGTAGTGGTGTTTGTTGATTTTTTGTGTGTGTGTGTGTGTGTGTGTGTTTCAGCTGTATAAACAGTGGTTTCTGTGTGTCTGTATACACACTTGCACTGACCCCTGTGTGTTTGCACAGTGAAAATGTAGAGAAATTCCAGTGTTTTCAGAACTAAAATGAATAATGTAGAATCGTAAAGTAATCGTTACAGCCCCGTCTACAATCTACAGCTTGTTCTACAATCTACAGCCCCGTCTACAATCTACAGCTTGTCCTACAATCTACAGCCCCGTCTACAATCTACAGCTTGTTCTACAATCGACAGCCCCGTCTACAATCTACAGCTTGTTCTACAATCTACAGCCCCGTCTACAATCTACAGCTTGTTCTACAATCTACAGCCCCGTCTACGCTCTACAGCTCCATCTACAGTCTACAGCTCTGTCTGCAATCTACAGCCCCGTCTACAGCCCCATCTACGCTCTACAGCTCGTTCTACAATCTACAGCCCCGTCTACGCTCTACAGCTCGTTCTACACTCTACAGCCCTGTCTACACTCTACAGCCCCGTCTACACTCTACAGCCCTGTCTATACTCTACAGCCCTGTTTACAGTTTACAGCTCCATCTATGCTCTACAGCCTTTTCTACAGTCTACAGCTCCGTCTACGCTCTACAGCTCTGTCTACATTGTACAGCTCCATCTAAGCTCTACAGCCCATCTAACCCCACTATAACTCCCGTGGTAACCGTCTACGTTCTACAGCTCAGTCTACGCTCTACAGCTCCATCTACGCTCTACAGCTCCGTCTATGCTTTACAGCCCCGTCTACACTCTACAGCCCAGTCTACGCTCTACAGCTTGTTCTGTACTCTACAGCTCTGTCTACACTCTACAGCTCCGTCTACACTCTACAGCCCCTTCTACAATCTACAGCCCTGTTTACAGTTTACAGCTCCATCTATGCTCTACAGCCTTTTCTACAGTCTACAGCTCCATCTACGCTCTACAGTTCCGTCTACGCTCTACAGCTCTGTCTACATTCTACAGCTCCATCTATGCTCTACAGCCCATCTAACCCCACTATAACTCCAGTGGTAACCGTCTACGTTCTACAGCTCAGTCTACGCTCTACAGCTCCGTCTATGCTCTCCAGCCCTTTCTACTCTCTACAGCTCCGTCTACGCTCTACAGCCCTGTTTACAGTCTACAATTCCATCTACGCTCTACAGCTCTGTTTACAGTCTACAGCTCCATCTACGCTCTACAGCTCCGTCTACATTCTACAGCTGTTTGCGCTCTACAGCTCTGTTTATGCTCTACAGCTCTGTCT
Source organism: Pygocentrus nattereri (assembly GCF_015220715.1). Lineage (NCBI taxonomy): Eukaryota > Metazoa > Chordata > Actinopteri > Characiformes > Serrasalmidae > Pygocentrus > Pygocentrus nattereri. The sequence continues at coordinate 35,824,902 of NC_051231.1, read as the reverse complement.
ATTATCTACAGCTTCGTCTACGTTTTACAGCTCTGCCTACACTCTACAGCTCCGTCTATGCTCTCCAGCCCTGTTTACAGTCTACAGTTTCATCTACGCTCTACAGCTCTGTTTACAGTCTACAGCTCCATCTACGCTCTACAGCTCTGTCTACATTCTACAGCTCTGTTTATGCTCTACAGCTTGGTCTACATTCTACAGCCCTGTTTATGCTCTACAGCTCTGTTTATGCTCTATAGCTCTGTCTACATTCTACAGCCCTGTTTATGCTCTACAGCTCTGTCTATGCTCTACAACTCTGTCTACATTCTACAGCTCTGTTTATGCTCTACAGCCCTGTTTATGCTTTACAGCTCCGTCTACATTCTACAGCTCTGTTTATGCTCTACAGCCCTGTTTATGCTTTACAGCTCTGTCTACATTCTACAGCTCTGTTTATGCTCTATAGTTCTGTCTATACTCTACAGCTCCGTCTACGCTCTACAGCCCTGTTTACAGTCTACAGTTTCATCTAAGCTCTACAGCTGTTTACAGTCTACAGCTCCATCTACGCTCTACAGCTCCGTCTACATTCTACAGCTCTGTTTATGCTCTACAGCTCTGTCTATTATCTACAGCTTCGTCTACGTTTTACAGCTCTGCCTACACTCTACAGCTCCGTCTATGCTCTCCAGCCCTGTTTACAGTCTACAGTTTCATCTACGCTCTACAGCTCTGTTTACAGTCTACAGCTCCATCTACGCTCTACAGCTCTGTCTACATTCTACAGCTCTGTTTATGCTCTACAGCTTGGTCTACATTCTACAGCCCTGTTTATGCTCTACAGCTCTGTTTATGCTCTATAGCTCTGTCTACATTCTACAGCCCTGTTTATGCTCTACAGCTCTGTCTATGCTCTACAACTCTGTCTACATTCTACAGCTCTGTTTATGCTCTACAGCCCTGTTTATGCTTTACAGCTCCGTCTACATTCTACAGCTCTGTTTATGCTCTACAGCCCTGTTTATGCTTTACAGCTCTGTCTACATTCTACAGCTCTGTTTATGCTCTATAGTTCTGTCTATACTCTACAGCTCCGTCTACGCTCTACAGCCCTGTTTACAGTCTACAGTTTCATCTAAGCTCTACAGCTGTTTACAGTCTACAGCTCCATCTACGCTCTACAGCTCCGTCTACATTCTACAGCTCTGTTTATGCTCTACAGCTCTGTCTATTATCTACAGCTTCGTCTACGTTTTACAGCTCTGCCTACACTCTACAGCTCCGTCTATGCTCTCCAGCCGTTTACAGTCTACAGTTTCATCTACGCTCTACAGCTCTGTTTACAGTCTACAGCTCCATCTACGCTCTACAGCTCTGTCTACATTCTACAGCTCTGTTTATGCTCTACAGCTTGGTCTACATTCTACAGCCCTGTTTATGCTCTACAGCTCTGTTTATGCTCTATAGCTCTGTCTACATTCTACAGCCCTGTTTATGCTCTACAGCTCTGTCTATGCTCTACAACTCTGTCTACATTCTACAGCTCTGTTTATGCTCTACAGCCCTGTTTATGCTTTACAGCTCCGTCTACATTCTACAGCTCTGTTTATGCTCTACAGCCCTGTTTATGCTTTACAGCTCTGTCTACATTCTACAGCTCTGTTTATGCTCTATAGTTCTGTCTATACTCTACAGCTCCGTCTACGCTCTACAGCCCTATTTACAGTCTACAGTTTCATCTAAGCTCTACAGCTGTTTACAGTCTACAGCTCCATCTACGCTCTACAGCTCCGTCTACATTCTACAGCTCTGTTTATGCTCTACAGCTCTGTCTATTATCTACAGCTTCATCTACGTTTTACAGCTCTGCCTACACTCTACAGCTCCGTCTATGCTCTCCAGCCCTGTTTACAGTCTACAGTTTCATCTACGCTCTACAGCTCTGTTTTCAGTCTACAGCTTCATATACGCTCTACAGCTCCATCTACATTCTACAGCTCTGTTTATGCTCTACAGCTCTGTTTATGCTCTACAGCTCTGTCTATGCTCTACAGCTCGTTCTACACTCTACAGCCCTGTCTACACTCTACAGCTCGTTCTACACTCTACAGCCCTGTCTACGCTCTACAGCTCGTTCTACACTCTACAGCCCTGTCTACACTCTACAGCCCCGTCTACACTCTACAGCCCTGTCTATACTCTACAGCCCTGTTTACAGTTTACAGCTCCATCTATGCTCTACAGCCTATTCTACAGTCTACAGCTCCGTCTACGCTCTACAGCTCCGTCTACATTCTACAGCTCTGTTTATGCTCTATAGCTCTGTCTATGCTCTACAGCTCCGTCTACATTCTACAGCCCTGTTTATGCTCTACAGCTCCGTCTACATTCTACAGCTCTGTTTATGCTCTACAGCTCTGTCTATGCTCTACAGCTCTGTCTACATTCTACAGCTCTGTTTATGCTCTATAGCTCTGTCTATGCTCTACAGCTCCGTCTATGCTCTACAGCTCCGTCTACGCTCTACAGCTCTGTCTACGCTCTACAGTTCCGTCTACACTCTACAGCTCCGTTTATGCTCTACAGCCCTGTTTACAGTCTACAGCTCCGTCTACGTTCTACAGCTCTGTCTATGCCCTACAGCCCCATCTAACCCCACTTTAACTCCAGTGGTAACCGTCTACATTCTACAGCTCCGTCTGTGCTCTACAGCCCCATCTAACCCACTTTAACTCCAGTGGTAACCGTCTACGCTCTACAGCTCTGTCTACGCTCTACAGCTCTGTCTACGCTCTACAGTTCCGTCTACGCTCTACATCTCTTTCTACGTTCTACAGCTCCGTCTGTGCTCTACAGCCCCATCTAACCCCACTTTAACTCCAGTGGTAACTGTTGAGTGATGGTGTAATTTCAGTTGTTAATGATGGTGATTCAGACTGGCTCACTGTGTGGTGATGAGCTCAGTGTAGTGCTCAGTGTGGTTTTCCTGTAAGAAAAAGCCGTTTGGGATGCAGCAGGTGCAGCCGGAGATCACTGCTCAGATATCACAGCGAACGCCTGCAGTAATGAAAGAACTTTGTTACTTGATAATAATGTGTGACTGTCTGTTTGAACAAGTAGAGAAACTGACCGTTTACCAGAGGAGCGTAGGGTCGGGGGGGCGGCAGCCTTAAGACACAGCATTAAGACATGCCCCCCATAATAACTCTACATGCTTGAGAACTTTCTTTTGGAAAAATATTCAGTAACCCATGAAGCAGTGAATCCACACACATCTTCTAAGCCGATTGTCCTTCTGGGTTGCGGGAGCCTATCCCAGCTATCATCAGGCGAAAGCCTGGACAGGTCTCCAGTCCATCACAGGGCAGACAGACATAGGGGCAATTTACCATGTCCAGTTGGTCTGACTGGATGTCTTTGGAGTTTGCAGGTTCTCCATGCAGACAGAGGGAATGTGTGTGTGTGTGTGTGTGTGTGTGTGTGTGTGTGTGTGTGTGTGTGTGTGTCAGGAAAGTTCTAAATACACACATTCGATTAACAAGTACAGAAAGTGGTAAATCATGTTGTGTGTTAAACTGCATTTGTAAGGTTTACACACAGACCTGCACAGCTGATAAATGAGACTATGAAAAGGGAGACAAGGCAAATGTCCTGCTTTTGTTTTAATAAACATTTTGTTATAATTATGCTGTCAAGAAAATAACAAGTAAAAAGTACATTTACACGCTAGCATGGCCCTGATGTGATCACTGCAGCTACTCCTACATCACTGACTGAAGTACTGTAAGCTCAGCGAACACCTTCAGCTCTGTGATGTTGACTGGCCTCATTGTGACTAATCTCCTGTTCTGAGGAGGTCAGGGAGTCTGGATTCGTCCTGATTTTTACAGCATGTGCAACTGGTGACCCAGTTCTACTCCCTCTGTCCCCTCATGAGAAATGCTCCCCCAAACTGAACAGCCGCAGGCAAAGCAAAACAGCCAGTCACGCTCTTCAGTGTGGGTCTGCGTTTGGTATTTGTTTTGGTGTTTTCTGGACAGTTTTTGTTTGTTGTGTGTATGATGTAGAGGGGAAAGGGCTAAGGTAAAGTCCTTGTAAGTGGGTTTGTGTGGTTTCCATAGGAACGGGGGGACTGTGTGAACTATATTTGTTTCCTCTAATGAGAACAAATAAGCAGACCACAAAAACTAGTTCCATATTACAGACTTGTTGCTTTCAATATAGACTGATGCAAACAGAATACAGACTCCTTTAGGCTCTTACAGACTGTCTACAGACCCACGACAGACATCCTACAGAGTCCCACAGACTGCAGCAGACCTACTACCAACACCAAGTGACTCCTACATACCCAGTTTACACATGCTACACACTTGTACAGATGTCTACAAACCCACTGGAGACTCATTCAGAGTCTCAACTCACTGTAGACTCCAGCAGGCTTCTACTGATCCACAGACTCATTACAGACTAACTATATTCACTACAGGACCATTAGACTCCAGCAGGATGACGACAGACCCACTACAAACTCCAACAGACTGCAACAGACTCATTACACACTTCTAACATGAAAAATAGTTCCAAGTTACAGAATCATTACAAATGCACTTCAAACTCACCCACTACAGACTGCTACAGACACACTACAGACTCCTATACCCGCTACAGACTGCTACAGACACACTACAGACTCCTATACCCACTACAGACTGCTACAGACAAACTACAGACTCCTATGCCCACTACAGACTGCTACAGACACACTACAGACTCCTAAACCCAACACAGACTGCTACAGACACACTACAGACTCCTATACCCACCAGCGACTGCTACAGACACACTACACTCTTATACTCACTACAGACTGCTACAGACACACTACAAACCCATTACAGACTCCTACAGGCTCACTGTAGATGTCAGCAGACTTGCTGCAGAAAGACTCACTACAGACTCATACTGACCCACTTTAGACTCCTACAGACACATCTCACATAGAAACTGGAGCCTGCACTAGAGACTGCAGTAGACTCACTACAGACTCACTGCTGAGTTCCCTGCTTGAAAAACAGCCCAACTTTTCTTATTTTGAGCAGAGCCCCCCCCCCTTTCTTTTCTAGCAGTGATGTGAGGAGTTTGAGGCCAGTGATGTGTTAAGCTGGTTAGTGTTGTTGTAACTCAGAGTTTGCTAAGGAGGTGAAGGAGCTCTGGAGTCTTTTGGAAAAATATGTAGCATATTTTGGTTTTCACCACAAAACTAAATCTAATAGTGAAGCAGCTTGTGTGTGTGTGTGTGTGTGTGTGTGTGTGTGTGTGATGTTTTAACTCTCTGGGCTCCATGACGCTGCTGTCTGATTTAGCACAAAGATAGAGCACAACACAGTCCTGCTTCACATCTCTCTCTCTCTCTCTCTCTCTCTCTCTCTCTCTCTCTCTCTCTCTCTCTCTCTCTCTCTCTCACTGTGTGTGTCTCTCTCTCTCTCTCTGTCTCTCTCTCTCTGTCGTGCAGATTTGCGTGGAGTTTCGGGCCAGAAGGCTCTCTCGTCTCAGCGCTCTCTCCCAGGAACCCCCGTCTCCCACAAACACTTCCCCATCGACCTGCGCACATCCATGGACGGAAAGTACAAAGAGATTGCAGAGGTTAGAAACACTCTCTGTTTACTGTTTACTCTGTTTATTGAGGTGTTTGCCCCAGGCCATTCACCCAATTCTGTTTGCTCCATCCTGTTTTACCCATTCTTTTTACCTAAGGCTTTCCATTAGTTTCCACTAGGCTGTTTTACCCCATCTTATTGGCCCACCTGTTTACCTCATCTTGTTTACCCATTCCTGTTTTCCCCCATCCTATTTGCCCCAGGCCGTTTGCTCTATCCTGTTTGTCCCAGGCCGTTTGCTCTATCCTGTTTGTCCCAGGCCGTTTGCTCCATCCTGTTTGTCCCAGGCCGTTTGCTCCATCCTGTTTGTCCCAGGCCGTTTGCTCCATCCTGTTTGTCCCAGGCCGTTTGCTCCATCCTGTTTGTCCCAGGCCGTTTGCTCCATCCTGTTTGTCCCAGGCCGTTTGCTCCATCCTGTCTGTCCCAGGCCGTTTGCTCTATCCTGTTTGTCCCAGGCCGTTTGCTCCATCCTGTTTGCCCCAGGCCGTTTGCTCCATCCTGTTTGCCCCAGGCCGTTTGCTCCATCCTGTTTGCCCCAGGCCGTTTGCTCCATCCTGTTTGCCCCAGGCCGTTTGCTCTATCCTGTTTGCCCCAGGCCGCTTGCTCCTTCCTGTCTGTCCCAGGCCGTTTGCTCCATCCTGTTTGCCCCAGGCCGTTTGCTCTATCCTGTTTGTCCCAGGCCGTTTGCGCCATCCTGTTTGTCCCAGGCCGTTTGCTCCATCCTGTTTGTCCCAGGCCGTTTGCTCTATCCTGTTTGTCCCAGGCCGTTTGCTCCATCCTGTTTGTCCCAGGCCGTTTGCTCCATCCTGTTTGTCCCAGGCCGTTTGCTCCATCCTGTTTGTCCCAGGCCGTTTGCTCCATCCTGTTTGCCCCAGGCCGTTTGCTCCATCCTGTCTGTCCCAGGCCGTTTGCTCCATCCTGTTTGCCCCAGGCCGTTTGCTCCATCCTGTTTGCCCCAGGCCGTTTGCTCCATCCTGTTTGCCCCAGGCCGTTTGCTCCATCCTGTTTGCCCCAGGCCGTTTGCTCCATCCTGTTTGTCCCAGGCCGTTTGCTCCATCCTGTTTGTCCCAGGCCGTTTGCTCTATCCTGTTTGTCCCAGGCCGTTTGCTCCATCCTGTTTGTCCCAGGCCGTTTGCTCCATCCTGTTTGCCCCAGGCCGTTTGCTCCATCCTGTCTGTCCCAGGCCGTTTGCTCCATCCTGTTTGCCCCAGGCCGTTTGCTCCATCCTGTTTGTCCCAGGCCGTTTGCTCTATCCTGTTTGTCCCAGGCCGTTTGCTCCATCCTGTTTGCCCCAGGCCGCTTGCTCCATCCTGTCTGTCCCAGGCCGTTTGCCCATCCTGTCTGTCCCAGGCCGTTTGCTCCATCCTGTTTGCCCCAGGCCGTTTGCTCCATCCTGTCTGTCCCAGGCCGTTTGCTCCATCCTGTTTGCCCCAGGCCGTTTGCTCCATCCTGTCTGTCCCAGGCCGTTTGCTCCATCCTGTCTGTCCCAGGCCGTTTGCTCCATCCTGTTTGCCCCAGGCCGTTTG
>NC_051231.1:35802734-35812734 GCF_015220715.1 Pygocentrus nattereri | reverse complement strand
GGCGGAGCCTGAGACACCTGTGGACGCAGGTACATGCACATTTAGGGTCCTATGATTTCCAAAGAAAGCATCGGTAGCCTTTTTAAGCCTGAATTTGGTCCATACTTCAGACCATGTTCATAGATTACAGTGTGTCTTACAGTCAGAAACCACATTATCGAGGCAGGTCATCACCTTGAGCTACCACCATGCTAATTGCTGTTATATAATTATATATAATTATAGTTATTTCTGTTAATTTAGCTTCTAGATTTTTTTTTTTCTCACCAAAAACTATTGCTGGCTTGGTGCTTTAACACTAAACATATTGAGCCTCATTCTCCAGTTTCTTCCTAGGTTTGTTTTTAAGTGTGATCTTGATGAAGGTCCTAATAAAAAGTCTGCATCCGGTTCATGTCGTCATCTTAAAATGCAGAACTGTTTTCTCCTTTGTTCTCTTGAGTGCGTGAAGATTCTGTTCTTACCTCAGAACAAACCCCACATAGAGATCACTGGTGACCCAGAGTCTTTGTGAAAACTGTAAGTGTGTTTTCCTGAGAACAGTCGGAGAACAAGGCCCAGTGCTCTTTTCATGTGGTGGTAATGTTACTGCACAGTGTTTGGTTACTTCCAAATGGTGTAACTCCACACATTCAGCTCACTAACTTTTAAATCACCCCCTTAAAACCTGCTGTTAATAATGCTATAATTAATGTACTACAGTTATAATTAAAATTGCAGCTCTTGTGATTTGAAAATTGCACTCCATCAAATTGTGATTTGCGTATAAAACCAGTCGATTGTTTGGCCCTAACTTTGTCGCACATCAGTACACAAATGCCACCTGGTGTTGACCTGTGTGTTGTGTTTCAGATGCCCCTGTGCACCCCCCAGTGAGTGATACTCACCCGTATGAGGGGCAGGAACCCTCTAATCTGCCTCCAGATGTGGGCTACAGCTGCAGGATGGTGAGCGGAGTGGTGCACGTTTACACCAAACACAGCCCCATGGACAAGTGAGTGTGTTTGTTTATGAATTACTTTAAAAACCTGCTTGACTGCGTGTTTGGCCATGTGACGTCTCCGTGTTTGGCCATGTGACGTCTGTGTGTGGCCATGTGACGTCTGTGTTTGGCCATGTGACATCTGCGTGTTTGGCCATGTGACATCTGCGTGTTTGACCATGTGACCATGTGACGTCTGCGTGTTTGGCCATGTGACGTCTGCGTGTTTGACCATGTGACCATGTGACGTCTGCGTGTTTGGCCATGTGAGGTCTGCGTGTTTGGCCATGTGACGTCTGCGTGTTTGACCATGTCATGTCTGCGTGTTTGGCCATGTGACGTCTGTTTGGCCATGTGACGTCTGTTTGGCCATGTGACGTCTGCATGTTTGGCCATGTGACCATGTGACGTCTGCGTGTTTGGCCATGTGACGTCTGCGTGTTTGGCTATGAGACGTCTCCGTGTTTGGCCATGTGATGTCTGCATCTTTGGCCATGTGACGTCTGCGTCTTTGGCCATGTGACGTCTGTGTTTGGCCATGTGACGTCTGCGTGTTTGGCCATGTGACGTCTGTGTTTGGCCGTGTGATGTCTGCGTCTTTGGCCATGTGACGTCTGCGTCTTTGGCCATATGACGTCTGCGTCTTTGGCCATGTGACCATGTGATGTCTGCGTCTTTGGCCATGTGATGTCTGTGTTTGGCCATGTGACGTCTGCGTGTTTGGCCATGTGATGTCTGTGTGTTTGAGCATGTGACCATGTGAAGTCTGCGTGTTTGGCCATGTGACGTCTGTGTTTGGCCATGTGACGTCTGTGTTTGGCCATGTGACGTCTCCGTGTTTGACCATGTGACGTCTGCGTGTTTGGCCATGTGACGTCTGCGTGTTTGACCATGTGACCATGTGACGTCTGCGTGTTTGGCCATGTGACGTCTGTGTTTGGCCATGTGATGTCTGCGTGTTTGAGCATGTGACCATGTGAAGTCTGCGTGTTTGGCCATGTGACATCTGTGTTTGGCCATGTGACGTCTGCGTCTTTGGCCATGTGACGTCTGTGTTTGGCCGTGTGATGTCTCCATCTTTGGCCATGTGACGTCTGCGTCTTTGGCCATGTGACGTCTGCGTCTTTGGCCACGTGACGTCTGCGTGTTTGGCCATGTGACGTCTGCGTGTTTGGCCATGTGACCATGTGACGTCTGTGTTCGGCCGTGTGACGTCTGTGTTTGGCCATGTGATGTCTGCGTGTTTGAGCATGTGACCATGTGAAGTCTGCGTGTTTGGCCATGTGACATCTGTGTTTGGCCATGTGACGTCTGCGTCTTTGGCCATGTGACGTCTGTGTTTGGCCGTGTGATGTCTCCGTCTTTGGCCATGTGACGTCTGCGTCTTTGGCCATGTGACGTCTGCGTCTTTGGCCACGTGACGTCTGCGTGTTTGGCCATGTGACGTCTGCGTGTTTGGCCATGTGACCATGTGACGTCTGTGTTCGGCCGTGTGACGTCTCCGTCTTTGGCCGTGTGACGTCTGCGTCTTTGGCCATGTGACATCTGCGTCTTTGACCATGTGACGTCTGCGTGTTTGGCCATGTGACCATGTGACGTCTGCGTGTTTGGCCATGTGACGTCTGCGTGTTTGGCCATGTGACGTCTCCGTGTTTGACCATGTGACGTCTGCGTGTTTGGCCATGTGAGGTCTGCGTGTTTGGCCATGTGACGTCTGCGTGTTTGGCCATGTGACGTCTGCGTGTTTGGCCATGTGACGTCTGTTTGGCCATGTGACGTCTGTTTGGCCATGTGACGTCTGCATGTTTGGCCATGTGACCATGTGACGTCTGCGTGTTTGGCCATGTGACCATGTGACGTCTGCGTGTTTGGCCATGTGACGTCTCCGTGTTTGGCCATGTGATGTCTGCGTCTTTGGCCATGTGACGTCTGCGTGTTTGGCCATGTGACGTCTGTGTTTGGCCATGTGACGTCTACGTCTTTGGCCATGTGACCATGTGACATCTGCATGTTTGACCATGTGACCATGTAACATCTGCGTGTTTGGCCATGTGAGGTCTGCGTGTTTGGCCATGTGAGGTCTGCGTGTTTGGCCATGTGACGTCTGCGTGTTTGGCCATGTGACCATGTGATGTCTGCGTGTTTGGCCATGTGACGTCTGTGTTTGGCCATGTGACGTCTGCGTGTTTGGCCATGTGACGTCTGTGTTTGGCCATGTGACGTCTGTGTTTGGCCATGTGACGTCTGCATGTTTGGCCATGTGACCATGTGACGTCTGCGTGTTTGGCCATGTGACGTCTGCATGTTTGGCCATGTTACGTCTGCGTGTTTGGCCATGTGACCATGTGATGTCTGCGTGTTTGGCCATGTGACGTCTGCGTGTTTGAGCATGTGACCATGTGACGTCTGTGTGTTTGGCCATGTGACGTCTGTGTTTGGCCATGTGACGTCTCCGTGTTTGACCATGTGACGTCTGTGTGTTTGGCCATGTGACGTCTGCGTGTTTGACCATGTGACCATGTGACCATGTGACGTCTGCGTGTTTGGCCATGTGACGTCTATGTTTGGCCATGTGACGTCTCCGTGTTTGACCATGTGACGTCTGCGTGTTTGGCCATGTGACGTCTGCGTGTTTGACCATGTGATGTCTGCGTGTTTGGCCATGTGACGTCTGCGTGTTTGACCATGTGACTATGTGACATCTGCGTGTTTGGCCATGTGAGGTCTGCGTGTTTGACCATGTCATGTCTGCGTGTTTGGCCATGTGAGGTCTGCGTGTTTGACCATGTCATGTCTGCGTGTTTGGCCATGTGACGTCTGCGTGTTTGGCCATGTGACCATGTGACGTCTGCGTGTTTGGCCATGTGACGTCTGCATGTTTGGCCATTTGACGTCTGCATGTTTGGCCATGTGACGTCTGTGTGTTTGGCCATGTGACGTCTGCGTGTTTGGCCATGTGACCATGTGACGTCTGCGTGTTTGGCCATGTGACGTCTGTGTTTGGCCATGTGACGTCTGTGTTTGGCTATGTGACGTCTGCTTTTTAGGCCATGTGACGTCTGCGTGTTTGACCATGTGACCATGTGACGTCTGCGTGTTTGGCCATGTGACGTCTGTGTTTGGCCATGTGACGTCTCCGTGTTTGACCATGTGACGTTTGCGTGTTTGGCCATGTGACGTCTGCGTGTGTGACCATGTCATGTCTGCGTGTTTGGCCATGTGACCATGTGACATCTTCGTTTTTGGCCATGTGAGGTCTGCGTGTTTGGCCATGTGACGTCTGCGTGTTTGACCATGTCATGTCTGCGTGTTTGGCCATGTGACGTCTGCGTGTCTGCGTGTTTGGCCATGTGACGTCTGCGTGTTTGGCCATGTGACGTCTGCGTGTTTGGCCATGTGACCATGTGACATCTTCGTTTTTGGCCATGTGAGGTCTGCGTGTTTGGCCATGTGACGTCTGCGTGTTTGACCATGTCATGTCTGCGTGTTTGGCCATGTGACGTCTGCGTGTCTGCGTGTTTGGCCATGTGACGTCTGCGTGTTTGGCCATGTGACGTCTGCGTGTTTGGCCATGTGACGTCTGCGTGTTTGGCCGTGTGACGTCTGCGTGTTTGGCCGTGTGACGTCTGCGTGTTTGGCCGTGTGACGTCTGCGTGTTTGGCCGTGTGACGTCTGCGTGTTTGGCCGTGTGACGTCTGCGTGTTTGGCCATGTGACGTCTGCGTGTTTGGCCGTGTGACGTCTGCGTGTTTGGCCGTGTGACGTCTGCGTGTTTGGCCGTGTGACGTCTGCGTGTTTGACCATGTGACCATGTGACGTCTGCGTGTTTGGCCATGTGACGTCTGTGTTTGGCCATGTGACCATGTGACGTCTGCGTGTTTGGCCATGTGACGTCTGTGTTTGGCCATGTGACGTCTGTGTTTGGCCATGTGACGTCTCCGTGTTTGACCATGTGACGTCTGCGTGTTTGGCCATGTGACGTCTGCTTTTTTGGCCATGTGACGTCTGCGTGTTTGACCATGTGACCATGTGACGTCTGCGTGTTTGGCCATGTGACGTCTGTGTTTGGCCATGTGACCATGTGACGTCTGCGTGTTTGGCCATGTGACGTCTGTGTTTGGCCATGTGACGTCTGTGTTTGGCCATGTGACGTCTCCGTGTTTGACCATGTGACGTCTGCGTGTTTGGCCATGTGACGTCTCCGTGTTTGACCATGTGACGTCTGCGTGTTTGGCCATGTGACGTCTGCGTGTGTGACCATGTGACGTCTGCGTGTTTGGCCATGTGACGTCTGCGTGTTTGGCCATGTGACGTCTGCGTGTTTGACCATGTGACCATGTGACGTCTGCGTGTTTGGCCATGTGACGTCTGCGTGTTTGGCCATGTGACGTCTGTGTTTGGCCATGTGACGTCTGTGTTTGGCCATGTGACGTCTGCGTGTTTGACCATGTGACCATGTGACGTCTGCGTGTTTGGCCATGTGACGTCTGTGTTTGGCCATGTGACGTGTGTTTGGCCATGTGATGTCTGCGTGTTTGACCATGTGACCATGTGACATCTTCGTTTTTGGCCATGTGAGGTCTGCGTGTTTGGCCATGTGACGTCTGCGTGTTTGACCATGTCATGTCTGCGTGTTTGGCCATGTGACGTCTGCGTGTTTGACCATGTGACCATGTGACCATGTGACGTCTGCCTGTTTGGCCATGTGACGTCTCCGTGTTTGACCATGTGACGTCTGCGTGTTTGGCCATGTGACGTCTGCGTGTGTGACCATGTGACGTCTGCGTGTTTGGCCATGTGATGTCTGCGTGTTTGGCCATGTGATGTCTGCGTGTTTGGCCATGTGACGTCTGCGTGTTTGATCATGTGACCATGTGACGTCTGCGTGTTTGGCCATGTGACGTCTGCGTGTTTGGCCATGTGACGTCTGTGTTTGGCCATGTGACGTCTGTGTTTGGCCATGTGACGTCTGCTTTTTTGGCCATGTGACATCTGCGTGTTTGACCATGTGACCATGTGACGTCTGCGTGTTTGGCCATGTGACGTCTGTGTTTGGCCATGTGACGTCTGTGTTTGGCCATGTGATGTCTGCGTGTTTGACCATGTGACCATGTGACATCTTCGTTTTTGGCCATGTGAGGTCTGCGTGTTTGGCCATGTGACGTCTGCGTGTTTGACCATGTCATGTCTGCGTGTTTGACCATGTGACCATGTGACGTCTGCCTGTTTGGCCATGTGACGTCTCCGTGTTTGACCATGTGACGTCTGCGTGTTTGGCCATGTGACGTCTGCTTTTTTGGCCATGTGACGTCTGCGTGTTTGACCATGTGACCATGTGACGTCTGCGTGTTTGACCATGTGACCATGTGACGTCTGCGTGTTTGGCCATGTGACGTCTGCGTGTTTGGCCATGTGACGTCTGTGTTTGGCCATGTGACGTCTGTGTTTGGCCATGTGACGTCTCCGTGTTTGACCATGTGACGTCTGCGTGTTTGGCCATTTGACGTCTGCGTGTGTGACCATGTGACGTCTGCGTGTTTGGCCATGTCATGTCTGCGTGTTTGGCCATGTGACGTCTGCATGTTTGACCATGTGACCATGTGACGTCTGCGTGTTTGGCCATGTGACGTCTGTGTTTGGCCATGTGACGTCTGCTTTTTTGGCCATGTGACGTCTGTGTTTGGCCATGTGACGTCTGCGTGTTTGGCCATGTGACGTCTGCGTGTTTGGCCATGTGACGCCTGCGTGTCTGTGTTGTCTTCGCAGGAGCACAGAGCTGGACCTGCCATACCCTGACCTGAAGGAGTTTATAGCTGATATGAATGTCATGATGGCTCTCATCATCAACGGCCCGGTGTAAGTCCTCAGATCTGTTCTCCGGGGATTATTTCATATCTGGGATTTGGTGGGTCAATTCATTTCGGAAAGAGGGTCTGTGTAATTTCCCAAATTCTCACATGGTGTTTACGCCACAGGACTCAATAGCAATAACAAAGAACAATTGCAACGCTATGCACTGCCGTGTCTGTTAGCAGGTTCTGTTTTTCCAGCGTGAAGTGAATGGGACCTGGGGCTCTGGGTTCAGCCAGTCACAGAAGACCATTCATAAGAGATACTGAACACACCCGCAGGGCGCGCCTGCCCTCCATACATTAGACGTAGAACATCAGAGGAGCTCGTTTGTATATTGTCTGCCTCGTATCTGTGAAATGCTGACTTAACATGCTTAACTAACAATGGAAGTTATTGTGACAGCATTTTTTCTGGTGGTGTGTTTGTGCTGAAATTCTAACACAGTGCAAAGAGTAACTGGAGTTTTAAATTATGCAAAAAAGTGAAAAACGACAAAAATGGAGGTGCTGAAAATCCTGATTTCCTATTAAAACTTTTTGTAATGCTGTATTGTACAGTATAGGCTCCAGCATCCCCGCGACCTTGAGGGAGAAGCGGCTTAGAAAATGTGTGTGACTGTGTGTGACTTTGTGTGACTGTGTGTGTGTGACTGTGTGTGTGTGTGTGTGTACCGTATGGTGCTGTTCATAATGTTATGTGACCCTGTATAAATGTTTATAAAAGCTTATTCCTGTCGGCCTCATAAGGGCTACATCTGCTAATTTGGATCAACGCTAACAAAAGTAGCCTTAATGGCAGATGACGCCTTTTAGAATGAGCGTTTTTGGGCAAGACAGGTTTTGCTCACACTGCATTTGCCCCAAGTGCTTCACACACACACACACGGTCAGTAAAGACTTGAACTAGGCTTGTGGACGTAGGATCGTGTCCGATCTCGACGCGCTGCTGTAACTGTTCTGTAGGTTTTTGAGCAGAACCGTCCAGTACAGCGTTACCGGAATTTAAATCCTCCGTTGCCGTTAAAATATCGGAATATTGAGACTCGTTAGGGTCGTCTGCCGCTCGCTGACCCTGCTAACCCATTTCCTGTCTCTGCAGGAAGTCATTCTGTTACCGGCGACTGCAGTACCTCAGCTCAAAGTTCCAGATGCACATCCTGCTGAACGAGATGAAGGAACTCGCAGCTCAGAAGAAAGTCCCTCACAGAGACTTCTACAACATCCGCAAGGTGCCCACACACACTCTCTATCACACACACACACACACACACACACTCTCTATCACACACACACACACTCACACACACACACACACACACTCTCACATACACACTCACACACACACGCACACACACACACACACACACTCACACACACACACAACACACACACACTCTCTATCACACACACACACACACTCTCACACACACACTCTCACATACACACACACACACACACCCATTCACACACACACACACACACACTCTCACATACACACACACACACACACACACACACACACTCACACACACACACACAATCACACACACACACACTCTCACATACACACTCTCACACACACACACACACTCTCTATCACACACACACACTCTCTATCACACACACACACACTCACACACACACTCTCACATACACACACACACACTCACACACACACACACACACACTCTCACATACACACACACACACACACACACACTCACACACACACACTCTCTATCACACACACACACACTCACACACACACACACTCTCAAATACACACTCACACACACACACTCACACACACTCACACACACACACTCTCTATCACACACGGACACACACACACACACACACACACTCTCTATCACACACACACTCTCACATACACACTCACATACACACTCACACACACTCTATCACACACGGGGACACACACACACACACACTCACTCTCTATCACCACACACTCACATACACATACACACACACACACACTCACATACACACACACACACACACACTCTCTATCACACACGGACACACACACTCTCTATCACACACACACACACACTCACACACACACACTCACATACACACTATCACACACACACACACACACACTCTCTATCACACACACACACACTCACACACACACACACACTCTCTATCACACACGGACACACACTCTCTCTATCACACACACACTCACACACACACACTCTCTATCACACACTCACACACACACACACACACACGTGCGCACACACACACACTCACATACATACACACAGAGATACACACACTCATGTATACACTAACGTACACACACTCACATATATACTCACACACACAAACACACACACACTCAATCACAAAATACACACACACACACTCGTGTACACACGCACACACACACTCACATACACTCACACTCATGTACACACATATTCACACTCACTCACACACATGCATACACAAACACACACTCACACACACACTCACACACACACTCACACACACTCTCACACACACATTCACATACACACACACTCAGATACTCACATTTGTGTACACACACACACACAGACACTCACATACACGCACAAACATACACACGCGCACACACACACTCACATGCATACACACAGAGACATACACACACACTCATGTATACACTCACGTACACACACACACACACACATATACACACACACAAAACACACACACACTCATGTAAACATGCACACACACTCACATACACATTCACACACACACTCATGTACACACGTGCACACACACACACTCATGTACACACACACTCACATACTCACACTCATGTACACACACACTCACATATACTCACACTCATGTACACACACACACATACACTCACTCACACACATATGCATACACACACACACAAACACACACTCACACACACACGCTCTCACATACACACACTCTCACACACACCCTTAAAGCTCGTCATTAATGAGCAATAGTTAAGTGTACTGATGACCTGTCACTCCAAACCAGCTGATCAATAGAGAGTGCCGGTACTTGCCCTCTTCCAAGCCCTGCCCCCGTTCAAGAAATTCATAAGGAAAATAAAAATTTCAAAAACAAAATATATCAGCGAAATGAGCAAGTACGAAAACGAG
>NC_051231.1:35715234-35797734 GCF_015220715.1 Pygocentrus nattereri | reverse complement strand
GATTTTGAATGTGGTCAGTTCATAGGCACCACAGGTTGGTTGTCAGTTAGAGGAGAAAGAGGAATTTTGGAGTAAGATGGATGGAGTGGTAGATGGTGTCCCTAGAGAGGAGAGATTGGTGATTGGTGCAGAATTCAGTGGACATGTTGGTGAAGGGAACAGAGGGGATGAAGAGGTGCTGGGTATGTATGGTGTGAAAGACAGAAATGCAGAAGGTCAGATGGTTGTAGATTTTGCAGAGAGAATGGAAATGGCTGTGGTGAACACGTATTTTCAGAAGAGGGAAGAACACAGGGTGACATACAAGAGTGGAGGGAGGTGCACACAGGTGGATTATATCCTTAGCAGGAGATGCCACCTAAAGGAGATTGGAGATTGTAAAGTGGTACCAGGGGAAAGTGTAGCAAGGCAGCATAGGGTGGTTGTCTGTAGACTGAGGTTAGAAACAAAGAAGAGGAAGAGAGTGAAGACAGAGCCAAAGATTAGATGGTGGAAGCTGAAGGAGGAGGATGGTTGCAGGCAGTTCAGGGAAAAATTGCAACAGGCCCTTGGGGGCAGTGAAGAGCTACCTGAGGACTGGGAAACTACAGCTGAGGTGGTGAGAGAAACTGGCAAGAATGTGTTGGGTGTTTCGTCTGGTCAGAGGAAAGAAGACTAGGAAAGTTGGTGGTGGAATGAGGAAGTCCAGGAGAGTATTCAGAAGAAGAAGACAGCTAAGAAAAAGTGGGATAACCAGAGAGATGAAGGAAGTAGTCAGGAGTGCTGTGAGGCTAGTCGCATAGCGAAAAGAATGGTGGCAAAGGCTCAGGCCTGTGATGAGCTGTATGAGAGGCTGGACAGTAAAGAAGGAGTAAAGGACTTGTATCGTTTGGCTAAACAGAGAGATAGAGATGGAAAGGATGCACAGCAGGTTAGGCTGATAAAGGATAGAGAGGGAAATGTACTAGTGAGTGAACAGAGAGTGATGAGTAGATGGAAGGAGTACTTTGAAGAACTAATGAATGAGGAAAACGAGAGAGAGAGGAGGACAATGGGGGGAGAGACAGTGGATCAGGAAGTGCAGAGATTTAGTAAGGTGGAAGTGAGGGCAGCTTTAAAAAGGATGAAGAATGGAAAGGCAGTTGGTCCAGATGACAGACCTGTGGAGGTATGGAGATGTTTAGGAGAGAAGGCAGTGGACTTTTTAACCAGGTTGTTTAACAGAATCCTGGAGAGTGAGAGGATGCCTGATGAGTGGAGAAGCAGTGCACTGGTCCCCATTTTTAAGAACAAGGGTGATGTGCAGAGCTGCAGTAACTACAGAGGTATAAAGTTGATGAGCCACACCATGAAGGTATGGGAAAGAGTTGTTGAAGCAAGGCTAAGGCGAGAGGTTCAGATCAATGAGCAGCAGTTTGGTTTCATGCCCAGAAAGAGCACCACAGATGCAGTTTTTGCATTGAGAGTGTTGGTAGAGAAGTACAGAGAAGGTCAGAAGGAGCTGCATTGTGTCTTTGTGGATCTAGAGAAGGCAGATGATAGGGTGCCAAGAGAAGAACTGTGGTACTGTATGAGGAAGTCAGGTGTAGCTGAAAAGTATGTTAGGGTGGTGCAGGACATGTATGAGGATAGTGAGACAGTGGTGAGGTGTGCAGTTGGAGTGACAGATGGTTTCAAGGTGAAGGTGGGGTTACATCAGGGATCAGCTTTGAGCCCCTTCTTGTTTGCAATGGTGATAGAAAGGTTGACAGATGAGGTCAGGCAGGAGGCTCCATGGACCATGATGTTTGCAGATGACATTGTAATCTGTGTTGAGAGTAGAGAGCAGGTGGAAGAGAATCTGGAGAGGTGGAGGTTTGCACTGGAGAGGAGACGAATGAAGGTCAGTAGAGATAAGACGGAATACATGTGTGTGAATGAGAGGGAGGCAGGTGGAAAGGTGAAGATGCAAGGAGTAGAGGTCGTAAAGGTGGATGACTTCAAATATCTTGGGTCAACTATCCAGAGCAATGGACAGTGTAGAAAAGAGGTGAAGAAGAGGGTGCAGGCAGGATGGAGTGGGTGGAGACGGGTGTCAGAGCTGATGTGTGACAGAAGGATAGCAGCAAGAGTGAAAGGGAAGGTCTACAAGACAGCAGTGCGTCCTGCTATGATGTTTGGTTTGGAGACTGTGGCTCTGTCTAAAAGACAGGAGGCTGAGCTGGAGGTGGCGGAGATGAAGATGCTGAGATTTTCATTGGGAGTGACAAGGATGGACAAGATTAGAAATGAGCAGATCAGAGGGACAGTGAAGGTGGAGCAGTTTGGAGATAAAGCCAGAGAGGCCAGGTTGAGATGGTTTGGACATGTGTTGAGGAGGAATAGTGGATATATTGGGCAAAGAATGTTGGAGATGGAGCTGCCGGGTAGAAGGAGAAGAGGTAGACCTCAGAGAAGGTTTATGGATGTAGTGAAGGTGGACATGGAGATGGTTGGTGTGAAAGTAGAGGAGGCAGTGGATAGGGCAAGATGGAGGCAGATGATCCGCTGTGGTGACCCCTAAAGGGAGCAGCCGAAAGAAGAAGAAAAGATATAGACACACGCACACTCACACATACATGATTGCATGATTGAATTGTTCTTTGTGTCATGAAAAGGTTCTTCAGATCAATAGAGAATGTGCTGTATATGGTTCTATACAGCAACGTTTTGAAAACCGTTCTATATAGCACCAAAAGGGTTCTACAGTTACAAGCTTGACATTGTAACAATAGAAGAACCCTTTTTGAAATTATATAGAACTTTTTATGCTATATAGAACCATCTTTTTGACTTTTGAGTGTACAGTTCAGATGTGACACGGTTCTTAAACTGGAGAACCCTTTATGGACATTAATACTCTGTCTGTGTGTGTGTGTGTGTGTGTGTGTGTGTGTGTGTGTGTATGTGTGTGTAGGTGGTGGGCTTTGACAGCGTGGATGATGAATCGAAGCCGGAGCATCATGTGTTTAATCTGGACAGCCCTCTGCCGGAGAACTGGACCGAGGAGGACAATCCACCGTACTCCTACTACCTGTACTACACCTACGCTAACATGACTGTCCTCAACCACCTGCGCAGGTACACACTGGCTGGGTTTCCGTAAAACGGGTTGAAAAGGCCGCAGGAAGCTGCTCTACTGAAACTCTGCTAATGTTGACTAAACTCCTCTAAACTGCCTGCTTAGTGAGGAACGTGCTGTGAAGTTCTGTTTTTGGGTGGAACGTCTGTTTGCAGGAGGCGGGGCTTCCACACCTTTGTGCTGCGACCTCACTGTGGGGAGGCTGGGCCTATTCACCACCTGGTGTCTGGATTCATGCTGTCAGCCAACATCTCACACGGACTGATGCTGAGGAAGGTACGCACACGTAGCGCTCAGCTTCATTTCTGACGATGAGCTCTGTTAGCAGAGATTAATATCTGTCTGTCTGTTTCTGTCTCTCTGTCTCTGTCTCTCTCTCTGTCTGTCTGTCTGTCTGTGTTCTCCAGGCTCCTGTGCTGCAGTACCTATACTATCTCGCCCAAGTCGGTATCGCCATGTCTCCACTCAGCAACAACAGCCTGTTCCTCAGTTACCATAGAAACCCTCTGCCGGAGTATCTCTCCCGCGGCCTCATGGTGTCGCTGTCCACTGATGACCCACTGCAGTTCCACTTTACCAAGGTAACTCTGGTTAACGTAGTGCAGACGGGCAGACTGGACGTTTCTGAGCCCCAATTTAAGACATTTGATTTAACTACTAAATATATTTATCAAAGTCGCTTACGGTCAGATCTGACTGTAGAGGAGTGACTGTCCGCTTTCTTGTGGTTTCGTCTTCGGTGTGTCTGTACAATCAAACTCGTATCTGGTTGGAGTCTGTAAATTAAGGCTTAATGGAATAGCAACCCAAAAAATATGTGATCAGTGGTGAATTAACCAAAGCCATCATCAAAATAATCAAACTAATCAAATTAAACACTAATCATTTGTGCGCATGGCCGTCCAGTACAGCAGTGGATGTGCTCACAGTGGAGAACATGTCTTTGGAGATTTAACTTACATCAGAACTTCACTCTCACACGTGAACAGTTCTACAAAATGAATATTAATGTTATTATGCTAGTTATCGAGATTTTGTTATGCTTTATATTAGAGCAGCAGAAATGGACCTTAAACAGAAGTTAGGACCCTTTTGGGGATCCTAAAGTTAGGACAGGATTTAGGAGGTTTAGTCTAGTTAGGATGTTTGTGTGATGCTGTTTTCTGATCTGGAGTTAATGCTGAGGCGATTAAGGGAGGAGCTGATATTCTGGAATAGATACTGAACTAAACTCAGTCCTACTGAAGTCATCATGTTCTTCTCTGTGCTCGACTTCAGAACATAAGTGAAGCATAGATGGGTTCTCAACCACTGTGATATGTGATGTGTGTATATATTTTATGTGTCTGTATAGATATGTATATATATGTGTGTGTGTGTGTGTGTGTGTAGGAGCCCCTGATGGAGGAGTACAGTATCGCCACTCAGGTGTGGAAGCTCAGCTCGTGTGATATGTGTGAATTAGCGAGGAACAGCGTGCTCATGAGTGGTTTCTCACACAAGGTATCAAACACACACACACACGATGTGTAAATGTAAGATGTGACCGCAGTGTCGGGTCCTTGTGCTGCTGAAACACCCAGCTTCTCTCTCAGGGATTAATAATCAATACGTCTGTGTATCTGTTTTGCAAGCACCTGACTCAGTACAGTCGCCTCACTCAGCACAGTCGCCTCTTCACTCAGTACAGTCGCTTCACTCAGCACAGTCGCCTCACTCAGCACAGTCGCCTCTTCACTCAGTACAGTCGCCTCACTCAGCACAGTCGCTTCACTCAGTACAGTCGCTTCACTCAGTACAGTCGCCTCACTCAGTAGTCGCCTCACTCAGTACAGTCGCTTCACTCAGCACAGTCGCCTCTTCACTCAGTACAGTCGCCTCACTCAGCACAGTCGCTTCACTCAGTACAGTCGCTTCACTCAGTACAGTCGCCTCACTCAGTAGTCGCCTCACTCAGTACAGTCGCTTCACTCAGCACAGTCGCCTCACTCAGCACAGTCGCCTCTTCACTCAGTACAGTCGCCTCACTCAGCACAGTCGCTTCACTCAGTACAGTCGCCTCACTCAGTACAGTCACTTCACTCAGCCAGCCACTTCACTCAGTACAGTCGCTTCACTCAGCACAGTCAACTCACTCAGCAGAACCACTTCACTCAGGACAGTCGCCTCACTCAGTACAGTCGCTTCACTCAGTACAGTCGCTTCACTCAGTACAGTCACTCAGCCAGCCACTTCACTCAGCACAGTGGCCTCACTCAGCAGAACCACCTCACTCAGGACAGTCACCTCACTCAGCCAGCCACTTCACTCAGTACAGTCGCCTCACTCAGTACAGTCGCCTCACTCAGTACAGTCGCTTCACTCATCACAGTCACTCAGCCAGCCACTTCACTCAGCACAGTGGCCTCAATCAGCAGAACCACCTCACTCAGGACAGTCACCTCACTCAGCACAGTCAGTCAGCACAGTCACCTCACTCAGTACAGTCGCTTCACTCAGCGCAGTCACTCAGCGCAGTCACCTCACTCAGTACAGTCGCTTCACTCAGGACAGTCACCTCACTCTGCACAGTCACTCAGCGCAGTCACCTCACTCAGTACAGTCGCTTCACTCAGCATAGTCAACTCACTCAGTACAGTCACTCAGCACAGCCACTTCACACAGCAGTCACCTCACTCAGGACAGTCACTCAGCAGTCACGTTACTCAGCAGAACCACCTCACTCAGCACACTCGCCTCACTCAGCAGAACCACCTCACTCAGCACTCGCCTCACTCAGCAGAACCACCACACTCAGCACAGTCACCTCACTCAGCACAGTCACCTCACTCAGCAGAACCACCTCACTCAGCTCAGTCACCTTACTCAGCAGAGCCACCTCCCTCAGCTCAGTCACCTTACTCAGCAGAGCCACCTCACTCAGCACAGTCACTTTACTCAGCAGAGCCACCTCACTCAGCACAGTCACTTTACTCAGTAGTCACTCAGCACAGTCACCTCACTCAGCAGTCACCTCACTCAGCACAGTCACCTCACTCAGCTCAGTCACCTTACTCAGTAGTCACTCAGCACAGTCACCTTATATATAAAATATTATATATCTTTCTCTCTCTTTCTCAGGTAAAGAGTTACTGGCTGGGTCCGAGTTACACTCATGAGGGTCCGGAAGGAAACGATATCCGTCGTACGAACGTGCCAGACATCCGCGTGGCCTTCAGACATGAGACGCTGTGTGAGGAGCTGCAGCTGATAACGCATGCTGTCCAGACTCAGGGCCTGGAGAGCATTCAGGAGGATGCTCCACTCTCCATGAACCCTCTGACCTCCACACGCTGACCACAGCTCTCCACTAATTCGCCTCACGCCTTCTCCACAAACGCCACGGATCACTGCAGGTGCCTCTGTCCTGCCGGCATGCTCTGAGTTTCCTCTCTCCCCCTGAGTGACAGGGAGAGGGTGGCGGGTCATGCAGTGAGGGGGTGGGGGTGTAGCTGGAAAGCGAAAGTTTGGCTTAACACCTGCCAGTTAGCACCAAGCTAACACCTTAAAGATTACATCACACCAGTTAGCACCAAGCTAACACCTTAAAGATTACATCACACCAGTTAGCACCAAGCTAACACCTTAAAGATTACATCTCACCAGTTAGCACCAAGCTAACACCTTAAAGATTACATCTCACCAGTTAGCACCAAGCTAACACCTTAAAGATTATACCCCACCAATTAGCACCAAGCTAACACCTTAAAGATTACATCACACCAGTTAGCACCAAGCTAACACCTTAAAGATTACATCTCACCAGTTAGCACCAAGCTAACACCTTAAAGATTATACCCCATCAATTAGCACCATGCTAACACCTTAAAGATTATACCCCACCAATTAGCACCAAGCTAACACCTTAAAGATTACATCTCACCAGTTAGCACCAAGCTAACACCTTAAAGATTACATCTCACCAGTTAGCACCAAGCTAATACCTTAAAGATTATACCCCACCAATTAGCACCAAGCTAACACCTTAAAGATTACATCTCACCAGTTAGCACCAAGATAACACCTTAAAGATTACATCTCACCAGTTAGCACCAAGCTAACACCTTAAAGATTATACCCCACCAATTAGCACCAAGCTAACACCTTAAAGATTACATCTCACCAGTTAGCACCAAGCTAACACCTTAAAGATTATACCCCACCAATTAGCACCAAGCTAACACCTTAAAGATTATACCCCACCAATTAGCACCAAGATAACACCTTAAAGATTACATCTCACCAGTTAGCACCAAGCTAACACCTTAAAGATTATACCCCACCAATTAGCACCAAGCTAACACCTTAAAGATTATACCCCACCAATTAGCACCAAGCTAACACCTTAAAGATTACATCTCACCAGTTAGCACCAAGCTAACACCTTAAAGATTATACCCCACCAATTAGCACCAAGCTAACGCCTTAAAGATTATACCCCACCAGTTAGCACCAAGCTAACACCTTAAAGATTATACCCCACCAATTAGCACCAAGCTAACACCTTAAAGATGACATTTCACCAGTTAGCACCAAGCTAACACCTTAAAGATTATACCCCACCAATTAGCACCAAGCTAACACCTTAAAGATTATACCCCACCAATTAGCACCAAGCTAACGCCTTAAAGATTATACCCCACCAGTTAGCACCAAGCTAACACCTTTAAGATTACATCTCACCAGTTAGCACCAAGCTAACACCTTAAAGATTACATCTCACCAGTTAGCACCAAGCTAACACCTTAAAGATTACATCTCACCAGTTAGCACCAAGCTAACACCTTAAAGATTATACCCCACCAATTAGCACCAAGCTAACACCTTAAAGATTATACCCCACCAGTTAGCACCAAGCTAACACCTTAAAGATTACATCACACCAGTTAGCACCAAGCTAACACCTTTAAGATTACATCACACCAGTTAGCACCAAGCTAACACCTTAAAGATTATACCCCACCAATTAGCACCAAGCTAACACCTTAAAGATTATACCCCACCAATTAGCACCAAGCTAACACCTTAAAGATTACATCTCACCAGTTAGCACCAAGCTAACGTTTTAAAGATTATAATCTAGATTTTAGAGTCATAGTGTTGATACCACAGAGTCTGACAATTTAGGCTTTGGTGCTAATTGGTGGAATATGAGCGTCCATTACTTGTTAGCTTCATTATCCTCATAGCTCCAGAGCTAAAACTAAAGAATATAAGTTCAGTGGCCGAACACGTTCCGGCTGATCAACTACATTCGGGGTGAGGTGGGAAAATGAGGTTAATCTTCAGCTGAACTATCGCTTTAATACCATGACACTGGGCTGTTTGTGTTGTATTGCGGGACGGTCCTGCTTCTGCATGAAGAAATCTGTCAGTGTCCTCTAGTACTGTGTGATCTGAAGCATGACTCCCAAAATCACCAACATCCTTATTATTACTTTAGAATAATTGTTGTTTTTGTTTACTAGTAGCAGGGACAAACAAACAAAAACACTGTTTACAACTGACTCCAAATGTGAAGACATGTCTGCCTCACGTTTCTGTGTCACACACAGTCTGACTGCACTGTCTGTGTGTTTTACACCATGACTGTGAGCACAGCCGCTAATCTGAGTGTCGAGGTTTATTTGTGCAGCCACTAGTGAGGTGACACAGCAGCACAACTCCAGAGGGGGTGGGTTTAGGCTCAAGGGTCTAGAGGGCAGGCTCCAGAGGGAATGCTTTTGTGGTGCAGGATGTAGCATCTGTGGCATAGGGTGTAGCTTCTAGGCTGTAAGGTCTTTAGGGTGAAGGGTATAGGGTTTAAGGTGTATGATTGAGGGTGAAGGGTATAGGGTTTAAGGTGTATGATTGAGGGTGAAGGCTGTATGGTTTAAGGTGTATGATTGAGGGTGAAGGCTGTAGGGTTTAAGGTGTATGATTGAGGGTGAAGGCTGTAGGCTTTAAGGTGTATGATTGAGGGTGAAGGCTGTATGGTTTAAGGTGTATGATTGAGGGTGAAGGCTGTAGGCTTTAAGGTGTATGATTGAGGGTGAAGGCTGTAGGCTTTAAGGTGTATGATTGAGGGTGAAGGCTGTATGGTTTAAGGTGTATGATTGAGGGTGAAGGCTGTATGGTTTAAGGTGTATGATTGAGGGTGAAGGCTGTAGGGTTTAAGGTGTATGATTGAGGGTGAAGGCTGTAGGCTTTAAGGTGTATGATTGAGGGTGAAGGCTGTATGGTTTAAGGTGTATGATTGAGGGTGAAGGCTGTAGGGTTTAAGGTGTATGATTGAGGGTGAAGGATGTAGGCTTTAAGGTGTATGATTGAGGGTAAAGGCTGTATGGTTTAAGGTGTATGATTGAGGGTGAAGGCTGTAGGCTTTAAGGTGTATGATTGAGGGTGAAGGCTGTAGGCTTTAAGGTGTATGATTGAGGGTGAAGGCTGTAGGCTTTAAGGTGTATGATTGAGGGTGAAGGCTGTATGGTTTAAGGTGTATGATTGAGGGTGAAGGCTGTAGGCTTTAAGGTGTATGATTGAGGGTGAAGGCTGTAGGGTTTAAGGTGTATGATTGAGGGTAAAGGCTGTATGGTTTAAGGTGTATGATTGAGGGTGAAGGCTGTAGGCTTTAAGGTGTATGATTGAGGGTGAAGGCTGTAGGGTTTAAGGTGTATGATTGAGGGTGAAGGCTGTAGGGTTTAAGGTGTATGATTGAGGGTAAAGGCTGTATGGTTTAAGGTGTATGATTGAGGGTGAAGGCTGTAGGCTTTAAGGTGTATGATTGAGGGTGAAGGCTGTAGGCTTTAAGGTGTATGATTGAGGGTGAAGGCTGTAGGGTTTAAGGTGTATGATTGAGGGTAAAGGCTGTATGGTTTAAGGTGTATGATTGAGGGTGAAGGCTGTAGGCTTTAAGGTGTATGATTGAGGGTGAAGGCTGTAGGGTTTAAGGTGTATGATTGAGGGTAAAGGCTGTATGGTTTAAGGTGTATGATTGAGGGTGAAGGCTGTAGGCTTTAAGGTGTATGATTGAGGGTGAAGGCTGTAGGCTTTAAGGTGTATGATTGAGGGTGAAGGCTGTAGGGTTTAAGGTGTATGATTGAGGGTAAAGGCTGTATGGTTTAAGGTGTATGATTGAGGGTGAAGGCTGTAGGCTTTAAGGTGTATGATTGAGGGTGAAGGCTGTAGGCTTTAAGGTGTATGATTGAGGGTGAAGGCTGTAGGGTTCAGGTTGTAGACTCTAGACTGTAGGGAATATTAGGTATAGAGTGAAAGTCTACTTCATCTCTGTGTAATTGTCCCCTTCTGAGAGTCCACACTCTAAGGTGTAAACGTTAGACACTTGATTCTTTGGTCTATAGTAGACTTTATACTCTAGATTCTTTGGTCTATAGTATAGACTATACTCTAGATTATTTGGTCTATAGTGTAGACTTTAGATTCTTCGGTCTATAGTATAGACTATACTCTAGATTCTTTGGTCTGTAGTGTAGACTATACTCTAGATTCTTTGGTCTATAGTGTAGACTATACTGTAGATTCTTTGGTCTATAGTATAGACTATACTCTAGATTATTTGGTCTGTAGTGTAGACTATACTCTAGATTATTTGGTCTATAGTGTAGACTTTAGATTCTTTGGTATATAGTATAGACTATACTCTAGATTCTTTGGTCTATAGTGTAGACTATACTGTAGATTCTTTGGTCTATAGTGTAGACTTAAGATTCTTTGGTCTATAGTGTAGACTTTAGATTCTTTGGTCTATAGTGTAGACTTTATACTCTAGATTCTTTGGTCTATAGTGTAGATTATTTGGTCTATAGTGTAGACTTTAGATTCTTTGGTCTATAGTATAGACTTTATACTCTAGATTCTTTGGTCTATAGTGTAGATTCTTTGGTCTATAGTGTAGACTTTAGATTCTTTGGTCTATAGTTTAGACTCTAGATTCTTTGGTCTATAGTGTAGACTTTAGATTATTTGGTCTATAGTGTAGACTTTAGATTATTTGGTCTATAGTGTAGACTTTAGATTATTTGATCTATAGTATAGACTATACTCTAGATTCTTTGGTCTATAATGTAGAATATAATGTAGATTATTTGGTCTATAGTGTAGACTTTAGATTCTTTGGTCTATAGTGTAGACTTTATACTCTAGATTCTTTGGTCTGTAGTGTAGACTTTAGATTCTTTGGTCTATAGTGTAGACTTTAGATTTTTTGGACTATAGTATAGACTATACTCTAGATTCTTTGGTCTATAGTGTAGATTATTTGGTCTATAGTGTAGACTTTAGATTCTTTGGACTATAGTATAAATCCTAGGCTCTGTATTTCAAGGTGTAGGCTGTGGATTTCAGGCTCTAGATTTCAGTGTCTAGCTGTAAACTTTAGCCTGTAGATTTTAGGGTCTAAGGACTTTAGGCTCTAGGTTTTAAGGTCTAGGCTGAGGATTTTAGACTCTAGTGTTGGTTAGCTGACTCAGACTTTTGAGGAAGTGGCCTAGAAGAGAAATGCGGAACGGATTTGCTCTGTGAGGACTGGACTGTTCAACTGAGGAATTCCGATTAAACACACCTGCTGCAGGTGTGTGTGTGTGTGTGTGTGTGTGTGTGTGTTGTAAAGTGTGAACCCCCCCCCCCCCCCCCCCCCATATGGAAACATGATTTTGTATGAAGGTTTCCTTTAAAATAAAGAGTATTTTTTTAGCAGGTAGAGAAACACTTTATATGAAGTTACTCACCCATCACTGACACACAGTCTGAGTTCCGTTCATGGAAAGTTTGATTTGGATTCTTTTCTTCCGTGTTTATTCAGTAAGACGCACAGGCCGATCTGTCAGAATGTGAATGTTTATTGAATGTGGTGGAATTTCTGATTTTACATTAATTTTTTATGTTTTCCATATTCATACATTTTAAATGATGACAGTAATGTGGGAAACTCTGTTTAATATTTCTATCACTGTTATTTTATTCTGATTTCTCTGAAAGTACAAGTCACCTTTCCTAAAGATTCCAAACCTCTACAGCATAGTTTACATTTCCACACAGGATCATATGAGTCGCTTTTCTGCCTCTGCTTTTAATTTAGTTTGGTTGAAATCTTGTACATGATTTACATTTGTTATTGTTAAATTCTCCACAGTTCTGAAGTTTTATTTAGATCAGTAAGTTTTTAATGACTGTTTTGTTTCCTTTAAATGTTTTTGATTTGAACATCATGTCGCAGCCCTTGTGGCCGATTGATGCTGACGTTCGATGGCCTGATGAATAGAAATGCTCACTTGTACTGAGATCAAATAAAGCATGAAAGTATCATCATCTTGTCTGTAGAGTTGATCCAAACCTGAAATGCTGCGCACTGTATAAACACAAGGGTTTATTGATATATAACAGCTAAGAGTTTAGAGTCTTAGCTACTGTTAGTACAACAGAGGGCAAAGTGGTGCATAGGTAAACATGATCTACTGTTATTCCGACAAGTAAAGATAAAAAAGAAGCATCAGGGCAAGTCAGTACGTAGGTAAATGGGAGCTACGTTTATTCCAACAGGTAGAGGACAAATAAAAGTGTCTGAACAGGATCTACTGTTATTCCAACGGATAGAGGACGATTCAGAGCATCTGTAAGTGGGAGCTACCATTATTGTAGCTGATAGAGGACAAACTGGAGTGTCTGAACAGGATCTACTGTTATTCCAACCGACTTTCTCTGAAACCAAGAGATTTTAATTTAACATGTTAAGTGTTTGCTGACAAAGAAATCATGCTGACTTGTACTAAATAAAATCTGACGCTCTGGAAGATCCCAGAACTTCAAACAGCAGTTATTCTATGTACTGTTGTTCCTGTATTGATTGTTACTACATAATCTAGTGGTTATAAATAAACACAGGTTAACATGCTGACTTATTCAGAAAGGTCATTTTATCATACAGAACGGTTCAGTCAACACTAGAGCTGTACGATATGGACACTCTCAGTATTGTGAGGATGGTGACTGATATCCCAGTTCTGATACTCATTTACACAACTTGCTCTACAATCAATGACCAGATCTGCATTATATTATCCAAAATCATTTCTATGATATAACTATGATTGGTTAGAGGCTCATTTATACATTATAGATTTCTGTGATGAGATTATTAATAAACACAACATTGTGCAGATCTGCTGAGTAGCAGTGTTTTGATGCTTTAGTTTATCCGGTTGATCCATCATCTGTGTTAAAGAGGCTCCGCTGAGTCCTGCAGGGCATCCAGTCCGGCTCTACCTGAGCTCACCTGGACACAACTGGACACAATCCACACAGGTAACCCAGCACTGCAGGATGCTTTTGTGGCTCTGTCTCCTCACATCTCAGACCAGCGGGCTGACCTCTCTGGACATCTACACAAACATTTACAGTCGGTTATTCATACAGCCTAATGAGAAACTGTAGAACGGACTCGGTTTATATCACAATACCTACATTTAGAGTCGGTTATTCATTCAGCCTAATAAGAAACTGTAGAACGGACTCGGTTTATATCACAATACCTACATTTAGAGTCGGTTATTCATTCAGTCTAATGAGAAACTGTAGAACAGAATCGGTTTATATCACAATACCTACATTTAGAGTCGGTTATTCATTCAGCCTAATGAGAAACTGTAGAACAGAATCGGTTTATATCACAATACCTACATTTAGAGTCGGTTATTCATTCAGTCTAATGAGAAACTGTAGAACGGACTCGGTTTATATCACAATACATACATTTAGAGTCGGTTATTCATTCAGCCTAATGAGAAACTGTAGAACAGACTCGGTTTATATCACAATACCTACATTTAGAGCCGGTTATTCATTCAGTCTAATGAGAAACTGTAGAACGGACTCGGTTTATATCACAATACCTACATTTAGAGTCGGTTATTCATTCAGTCTAATGAGAAACTGTAGAACGGACTCGGTTTATATCACAATACCTACATTTAGAGTCGGTTATTCATTCAGTCTAATGAGAAACTGTAGAACGGACTCGGTTTATACCACAATACCAACATTTAGAGCCGGTTATTCATTCAGTCTAATGAGAAACTGGAGAACGGACTCGGTTTATATCACAATACCTACATTTAGAGTCGGTTATTCATTCAGTCTAATGAGAAACTGTAGAACAGAATCGGTTTATATCACAATACCTACATTTAGAGTCGGTTATTCATTGAGCCTAATGAGAAACTGTAGAACGGAATCGGTTTATATCACAATACCTACATTTAGAGTCGGTTATTCATTCAGCCTAATGAGAAACTGTAGAACAGAATCGGTTTATATCACAATACCTACATTTAGAGTCGGTTATTCATTCAGCCTAATGAGAAACTGTAGAACGGACTCGGTTTATATCACAATACCTACATTTAGAGTCGGTTATTCATTCAGCCTAATGAGAAACTGTAGAACGGACTCGGTTTATATCACAATACCTACATTTAGAGTCGGTTATTCATTCAGCCTAATGAGAAACTGTAGAACGGACTCGGTTTATATCACAATACCTACATTTAGAGTCGGTTATTCATTCAGTCCTAATGAGAAACTGTAGAACGGACTCGGTTTATATCACAATACCTACATGTAGAGTCGGTTATTCATTCAGTCTAATGAGAAACTGTAGAACGGACTCGGTTTATATCACAATACCTACATTTAGAGTCGGTTATTCATTCAGTCTAATGAGAAACTGTAGAACGGACTCGGTTTATACCACAATACCAACATTTAGAGTCGGTTATTCATTCAGTCTAATGAGAAACTGGAGAATGGACTCGGTTTATACCACAATACCTACATTTAGAGTCGGTTATTCATTCAGTCTAATGAGAAACTGTAGAACGGACTCGGTTTATACCACAATACCAACATTTAGAGCCGGTTATTCATTCAGTCTAATGAGAAACTGTAGAACGGACTCGGTTTATATCACAATACCTACATTTAGAGTCGGTTATTCATTCAGTCTAATGAGAAACTGGAGAACGGACTCGGTTTATACCACAATACCAACATTTAGAGCCGGTTATTCATTCAGTCTAATGAGAAACTGGAGAACGGACTCGGTTTATATCACAATACCTACATTTAGAGTCGGTTATTCATTCAGTCTAATGAGAAACTGTAGAACAGAATCGGTTTATATCACAATACCTACATTTAGAGTCGGTTATTCATTCAGCCTAATGAGAAACTGTAGAACGGAATCGGTTTATATCACAATACCTACATTTAGAGTCGGTTATTCATTCAGTCTAATGAGAAACTGTAGAACGGACTCGGTTTATATCACAATACATACATTTAGAGTCGGTTATTCATTCAGCCTAATGAGAAACTGTAGAACGGACTCGGTTTATATCACAATACCTACATTTAGAGTCGGTTATTCATTCAGTCTAATGAGAAACTGTAGAACGGACTCGGTTTATATCACAATACCTACATTTAGAGTCGGTTATTCATTCAGTCTAATGAGAAACTGTAGAACGGACTCGGTTTATATCACAATACCTACATTTAGAGTCGGTTATTCATTCAGTCTAATGAGAAACTGTAGAACGGACTCGGTTTATACCACAATACCAACATTTAGAGCCGGTTATTCATTCAGTCTAATGAGAAACTGTAGAACGGACTCGGTTTATACCACAATACCAACATTTAGAGCCGGTTATTCATTCAGTCTAATGAGAAACTGGAGAACGGACTCGGTTTATATCACAATACCTACATTTAGAGTCGGTTATTCATTCAGTCTAATGAGAAACTGTAGAACAGAATCGGTTTATATCACAATACCTACATTTAGAGTCGGTTATTCATTCAGCCTAATGAGAAACTGTAGAACAGAATCGGTTTATATCACAATACCTACATTTAGAGTCGGTTATTCATTCAGCCTAATGAGAAACTGTAGAACGGAATCGGTTTATATCACAATACCTACAGTTAGAGTCGGTTATTCATTCAGCCTAATGAGAAACTGTAGAACGGAATCGGTTTATATCACAATACATACATTTAGAGTCGGTTATTCATTCCGTCTAATGAGAAACTGTAGAACGGAATCGGTTTATATCACAATACCTACATTTAGAGTCGGTTATTCATTCAGCCTAATGAGAAACTGTAGAACGGCCTCGGTTTATATCACAATACCTACAATTAGAGTCGGTTATTCATTCAGTCCAATGAGAAACTGTAGAACGGACTCGGTTTATATCACAATACCTACATTTAGAGTCGGTTATTCATTCAGTCCAATGAGAAACTGTAGAACGGACTCGGTTTATATCACAATACCTACATTTAGAGTCGGTTATTCATTCAGTCTAATGAGAAACTGTAGAACGGACTCGGTTTATATCACAATACCTACATTTAGAGTCGGTTATTCATTCAGTCTAATGAGAAACTGTAGAACGGACTCGGTTTATACCACAATACCAACATTTAGAGCCGGTTATTCATTCAGTCTAATGAGAAACTGGAGAACGGACTCGGTTTATATCACAATACCTACATTTAGAGTCGGTTATTCATTCAGTCTAATGAGAAACTGTAGAACAGAATCGGTTTATATCACAATACCTACATTTAGAGTCGGTTATTCATTGAGCCTAATGAGAAACTGTAGAACGGAATCGGTTTATATCACAATACCTACATTTAGAGTCGGTTATTCATTCAGCCTAATGAGAAACTGTAGAACAGAATCGGTTTATATCACAATACCTACATTTAGAGTCGGTTATTCATTCAGCCTAATGAGAAACTGTAGAACGGACTCGGTTTATATCACAATACCTACATTTAGAGTCGGTTATTCATTCAGCCTAATGAGAAACTGTAGAACGGACTCGGTTTATATCACAATACCTACATTTAGAGTCGGTTATTCATTCAGCCTAATGAGAAACTGTAGAACGGACTCGGTTTATATCACAATACCTACATTTAGAGTCGGTTATTCATTCAGCCTAATGAGAAACTGTAGAACGGACTCGGTTTATATCACAATACCTACATGTAGAGTCGGTTATTCATTCAGTCTAATGAGAAACTGTAGAACGGACTCGGTTTATATCACAATACCTACATTTAGAGTCGGTTATTCATTCAGTCTAATGAGAAACTGTAGAACGGACTCGGTTTATACCACAATACCAACATTTAGAGTCGGTTATTCATTCAGTCTAATGAGAAACTGGAGAACGGACTCGGTTTATACCACAATACCTACATTTAGAGTCGGTTATTCATTCAGTCTAATGAGAAACTGTAGAACGGACTCGGTTTATACCACAATACCAACATTTAGAGCCGGTTATTCATTCAGTCTAATGAGAAACTGTAGAACGGACTCGGTTTATATCACAATACCTACATTTAGAGTCGGTTATTCATTCAGTCTAATGAGAAACTGGAGAACGGACTCGGTTTATACCACAATACCAACATTTAGAGTCGGTTATTCATTCAGTCTAATGAGAAACTGTAGAACGGACTCGGTTTATATCACAATACCTACATTTAGAGTCGGTTATTCATTCAGTCTAATGAGAAACTGTAGAACAGACTCGGTTTATATCACAATACCTACATTTAGAGTCGGTTATTCATTCAGCCTAATGAGAAACTGTAGAACGGAATCGGTTTATATCACAATACCTACATTTAGAGTCGGTTATTCATTCAGTCTAATGAGAAACTGTAGAACGGACTCGGTTTATATCACAATACATACATTTAGAGTCGGTTATTCATTCAGTCTAATGAGAAACTGTAGAACGGACTCGGTTTATATCACAATACCTACATTTAGAGTCGGTTATTCATTCAGTCTAATGAGAAACTGTAGAACGGACTCGGTTTATATCACAATACCTACATTTAGAGTCGGTTATTCATTCAGTCTAATGAGAAACTGTAGAACGGACTCGGTTTATATCACAATACCTACATTTAGAGTCGGTTATTCATTCAGTCTAATGAGAAACTGTAGAACGGACTCGGTTTATACCACAATACCAACATTTAGAGCCGGTTATTCATTCAGTCTAATGAGAAACTGTAGAACGGACTCGGTTTATACCACAATACCTACATTTAGAGCCGGTTATTCATTCAGTCTAATGAGAAACTGGAGAACGGACTCGGTTTATATCACAATACCTACATTTAGAGTCGGTTATTCATTCAGTCTAATGAGAAACTGTAGAACAGACTCGGTTTATATCACAATACCTACATTTAGAGTCGGTTATTCATTCAGCCTAATGAGAAACTGTAGAACAGACTCGGTTTATATCACAATACCTACATTTAGAGTCGGTTATTCATTCAGTCCTAATGAGAAACTGTAGAACGGACTCGGTTTATATCACAATACCTACATTTAGAGTCGGTTATTCATTCAGTCCTAATGAGAAACTGTAGAACGGACTCGGTTTATATCACAATACATACATTTAGAGTCGGTTATTCATTCCGTCTAATGAGAAACTGTAGAACGGACTCGGTTTATATCACAATACCTACATTTAGAGTCGGTTATTCATTCAGTCTAATGAGAAACTGTAGAACGGACTCGGTTTATATCACAATACCTACAATTAGAGTCGGTTATTCATTCAGTCCTAATGAGAAACAGTAGAACGGACTCGGTTTATATCACAATACCTACATTTAGAGTCGGTTATTCATTCAGTCCTAATGAGAAACTGTAGAACGGACTCGGTTTATATCACAATACCTACATTTAGAGTCGGTTATTCATTCAGTCTAATGAGAAACTGTAGAACAGACTCGGTTTATATCACAATACCTACATTTAGAGTCGGTTATTCATTCCGTCTAATGAGAAACTGTAGAACAGACTCGGTTTATATCACAATACCTACATTTAGAGTCGGTTATTCATTCAGTCTAATGAGAAACTGTAGAACAGACTCGGTTTATATCACAATACCTACATTTAGAGTCGGTTATTCATTCAGTCTAATGAGAAACTGTAGAACGGACTCGGTTTATATCACAATACCTACATTTAGAGTCGGTTATTCATTCAGTCTAATGAGAAACTGTAGAACGGACTCGGTTTATATCACAATACCTACATTTAGAGTCGGTT
Organism: Pygocentrus nattereri; assembly: GCF_015220715.1. NCBI lineage: Eukaryota > Metazoa > Chordata > Actinopteri > Characiformes > Serrasalmidae > Pygocentrus > Pygocentrus nattereri. Next base: position 35,778,454 of record NC_051231.1, on the reverse strand, counting down.
ATTCATTCAGTCTAATGAGAAACTGTAGAACAGACTCGGTTTATATCACAATACCTACATTTAGAGTCGGTTATTCATTCAGCCTAATGAGAAAATTTAGAACAGACTCGGTTTATATCACAATACCTACATTTAGAGTCGGTTATTCATTCAGCCTAATGAGAAACTGTAGAACGGACTCGGTTTATATCACAATACATACATTTAGAGTCGGTTATTCATTCCGCCTAATGAGAAACTGTAGAACGGACTCGGTTTATATCACAATACATACATTTAGAGTCGGTTATTCATTCCGTCTAATGAGAAACTGTAGAACGGACTCGGTTTATATCACAATACCTACATTTAGAGTCGGTTATTCATTCCGTCTAATAAGAAACTGTAGAACGGACTCGGTTTATATCACAATACCTACATTTAGAGTCGATTATTCATTCCGTCTAATAAGAAACTGTAGAACGGACTCGGTTTATATCACAATACCTACATTTAGAGTCGGTTATTCATTCATCCTAATGAGAAACTGTAGAACGGACTCGGTTTATATCACAATACCTACATTTAGAGTCGGTTATTCATTCAGTCTAATGAGAAACTGTAGAACGGACTCGTTTTATATCACAATACCTACATTTAGAGTCGGTTATTCATTCAGTCTAATGAGAAACTGTAGAACGGACTCGGTTTATATCACAATACCTACATTTAGAGTCGGTTATTCATTCAGCCTAATGAGAAACTGTAGAACAGACTCGGTTTATATCACAATACCTACATTTAGAGCCGGTTATTCATTCAGTCTAATGAGAAACTGTAGAACGGACTCGGTTTATATCACAATACCTACATTTAGAGTCGGTTATTCATTCAGTCTAATGAGAAACTGTAGAACAGACTCGGTTTATATCACAATACCTACATTTAGAGTCGGTTATTCATTCAGTCTAATGAGAAACTGTAGAACGGACTCGGTTTATACCACAATACCAACATTTAGAGCCGGTTATTCATTCAGTCTAATGAGAAACTGTAGAACGGACTCGGTTTATATCACAATACCTACATTTAGAGTCGGTTATTCATTCAGTCTAATGAGAAACTGTAGAACAGACTCGGTTTATATCACAATACCTACATTTAGAGTCGGTTATTCATTCAGTCCTAATGAGAAACTGTAGAACAGACTCGGTTTATATCACAATACCTACATTTAGAGTCGGTTATTCATTCAGTCTAATGAGAAACTGTAGAACGGACTCGGTTTATATCACAATACATACATTTAGAGTCGGTTATTCATTCCGCCTAATGAGAAACTGTAGAACGGACTCGGTTTATATCACAATACATACATTTAGAGTCGGTTATTCATTCCGTCTAATGAGAAACTGTAGAACGGACTCGGTTTATATCACAATACCTACATTTAGAGTCGGTTATTCATTCCGTCTAATGAGAAACTGTAGAACAGACTCGGTTTATATCACAATACCTACATTTAGAGTCGGTTATTCATTCAGTCCTAATGAGAAACTGTAGAACGGACTCGGTTTATATCACAATACCTACATTTAGAGTCGGTTATTCATTCAGTCTAATGAGAAACTGTAGAACGGACTCGGTTTATATCACAATACCTACATTTAGAGTCGGTTATTCATTCAGTCTAATGAGAAACTGTAGAACGGACTCGGTTTATATCACAATACCTACATTTAGAGTCGGTTATTCATTCAGTCTAATGAGAAACTGTAGAACAGACTCGGTTTATATCACAATACCTACATTTAGAGTCGGTTATTCATTCAGTCTAATGAGAAACTGTAGAACAGACTCGGTTTATATCACAATACCTACATTTAGAGTCGGTTATTCATTCAGTCTAATGAGAAACTGTAGAACGGACTCGGTTTATATCACAATACATACATTTAGAGTCGGTTATTCATTAAGCCTAATGAGAAACTGTAGAACAGACTCGGTTTATATCACAATACCTACATTTAGAGTCGGTTATTCATTCAGTCTAATGAGAAACTGTAGAACAGACTCGGTTTATATCACAATACCTACATTTAGAGTCGGTTATTCATTCAGTCTAATGAGAAACTGTAGAACGGACTCGGTTTATATCACAATACCTACATTTAGAGTCGGTTATTCATTCCGTCTAATGAGAAACTGTAGAACAGACTCGGTTTATATCACAATACCTACATTTAGAGTCGGTTATTCATTCCGTCTAATGAGAAACTGTAGAACAGACTCGGTTTATATCACAATACCTATATTTAGAGTATTTAGAGTCGGTTATTCATTCAGTCTAATGAGAAACTGTAGAACAGACTCGGTTTATATCACAATACCTACATTTAGAGTCGGTTATTCATTCAGTCTAATGAGAAACTGTAGAACAGACTCGGTTTATATCACAATACCTACATTTAGAGTCGGTTATTCATTCAGTCTAATGAGAAACTGTAGAACGGACTCGGTTTATATCACAATACCTACATTTAGAGTCGGTTATTCATTCAGTCTAATGAGAAACTGTAGAACGGACTCGGTTTATATCACAATACCTACATTTAGAGTCGGTTATTCATTCAGTCTAATGAGAAACTGTAGAACGGACTCGGTTTATATCACAATACCTACATTTAGAGTCGGTTATTCATTCAGTCTAATGAGAAACTGTAGAACGGACTCGGTTTATATCACAATACCTACATTTAGAGTCGGTTATTCATTCAGTCTAATGAGAAACTGTAGAACGGACTCGGTTTATATCACAATACCTACATTTAGAGTCGGTTATTCATTCAGTCTAATGAGAAACTGGAGAACGGACTCGGTTTATATCACAATACCTACATTTAGAGTCGGTTATTCATTCAGTCTAATGAGAAACTGTAGAACGGACTCGGTTTATATCACAATACCTACATTTAGAGTCGGTTATTCATTCAGTCTAATGAGAAACTGTAGAACGGACTCGGTTTATATCACAATACCTACATTTAGAGTCGGTTATTCATTCCGTCTAATGAGAAACTGTAGAACGGACTCGGTTTATATCACAATACCTACATTTAGAGTCGGTTATTCATTCAGTCTAATGAGAAACTGTAGAACGGACTCGGTTTATATCACAATACCTACATTTAGAGTCGGTTATTCATTCAGTCTAATGAGAAACTGTAGAACGGACTCGGTTTATATCACAATACCTACATTTAGAGTCGGTTATTCATTCAGTCTAATGAGAAACTGTAGAACGGACTCGGTTTATATCACAATACCTACATTTAGAGTCGGTTATTCATTCAGTCTAATGAGAAACTGTAGAACGGACTCGGTTTATATCACAATACCTACATTTAGAGTCGGTTATTCATTCAGTCTAATGAGAAACTGTAGAACGGACTCGGTTTATATCACAATACCTACATTTAGAGTCGGTTATTCATTCAGTCTAATGAGAAACTGTAGAACGGACTCGGTTTATATCACAATACCTACATTTAGAGTCGGTTATTCATTCAGTCTAATGAGAAACTGTAGAACGGACTCGGTTTATATCACAATACCTACATTTAGAGTCGGTTATTCATTCCGTCTAATGAGAAACTGTAGAACGGACTCGGTTTATATCACAATACCTACATTTAGAGTCGGTTATTCATTCCGTCTAATGAGAAACTGTAGAACGGACTCGGTTTATATCACAATACCTACATTTAGAGTCGGTTATTCATTCAGTCTAATGAGAAACTGTAGAACGGACTCGGTTTATATCACAATACCTACATTTAGAGTCGGTTATTCATTCAGTCTAATGAGAAACTGTAGAACGGACTCGGTTTATATCACAATACCTACATTTAGAGTCGGTTATTCATTCAGTCTAATGAGAAACTGTAGAACGGACTCGGTTTATATCACAATACCTACATTTAGAGTCGGTTATTCATTCAGTCTAATGAGAAACTGTAGAACGGACTCGGTTTATATCACAATACCTACATTTAGAGTCGGTTATTCATTCAGTCTAATGAGAAACTGTAGAACGGACTCGGTTTATATCACAATACCTACATTTAGAGTCGGTTATTCATTCAGTCTAATGAGAAACTGTAGAACGGACTCGGTTTATATCACAATACCAACATTTAGAGTCGGTTATTCATTCAGTCTAATGAGAAACTGTAGAACGGACTCGGTTTATATCACAATACCTACATTTAGAGCCGGTTATTCATTCAGTCTAATGAGAAACTGGAGAACGGACTCGGTTTATATCACAATACCTACATTTAGAGCCGGTTATTCATTCAGTCTAATGAGAAACTGTAGAACGGACTCGGTTTATATCACAATACCTACATTTAGAGTCGGTTATTCATTCAGTCTAATGAGAAACTGTAGAACGGACTCGGTTTATATCACAATACCTACATTTAGAGTCGATTATTCATTCAGTCTAATGAGAAACTGTAGAACGGACTCGGTTTATACCACAATACCTACATTTAGAGTCGGTTATTCATTCAGTCTAATGAGAAACTGTAGAACGGACTCGGTTTATATCACAATACCTACATTTAGAGTCGGTTATTCATTCAGCCTAATGAGAAACTGTAGAACAGAATCGGTTTATATCACAATACCTACATTTAGAGTCAGTTATTCATTCAGCCTAATGAGAAACTGTAGAACGGACTCGGTTTATATCACAATACATACATTTAGAGTCGGTTATTCATTCCGTCTAATAAGAAACTGTAGAACGGACTCGGTTTATATCACAATACCTACATTTAGAGTCGGTTATTCATTCCGTCTAATAAGAAACTGTAGAACGGACTCGGTTTATATCACAATACCTACATTTAGAGTCGGTTATTCATTCAGTCTAATGAGAAACTGTAGAACGGACTCGGTTTATATCACAATACCTACATTTAGAGTCGGTTATTCATTCAGCCTAATGAGAAACTGTAGAACGGACTCGGTTTATATCACAATACCTACATTTAGAGTCGGTTATTCATTCAGTCTAATGAGAAAATTTAGAACGGACTCGGTTTATATCACAATACCTACATTTAGAGTCGGTTATTCATTCAGTCTAATGAGAAACTGTAGAACAGACTCGGTTTATATCACAATACCTACATTTAGAGTCGGTTATTCATTCAGTCTAATGAGAAACTGTAGAACGGACTTGGTTTATATCACAATACATACATTTAGAGTCGGTTATTCATTCCGTCTAATGAGAAACTGTAGAACGGACTCGGTTTATATCACAATACCTACATTTAGAGTCGGTTATTCATTCAGTCTAATGAGAAACTGTAGAACGGACTCGGTTTATATCACAATACCTACATTTAGAGCCGGTTATTCATTCAGTCTAATGAGAAACTGTAGAACAGACTCGGTTTATATCACAATACCTACATTTAGAGTCGGTTATTCATTCAGTCTAATGAGAAACTGTAGAACGGACTCGGTTTATACCACAATACCAACATTTAGAGCCGGTTATTCATTCAGTCTAATGAGAAACTGTAGAACGGACTCGGTTTATATCACAATACCTACATTTAGAGTCGGTTATTCATTCAGTCTAATGAGAAACTGTAGAACAGACTCGGTTTATATCACAATACCTACATTTAGAGTCGGTTATTCATTCAGTCTAATGAGAAACTGTAGAACAGACTCGGTTTATATCACAATACCTACATTTAGAGTCGGTTATTCATTCAGTCTAATGAGAAACTGTAGAACGGACTCGGTTTATATCACAATACCTACATTTAGAGTCGGTTATTCATTCAGTCTAATGAGAAACTGTAGAACGGACTCGGTTTATAGCACAATACCTACATTTAGAGTCGGTTATTCATTCCGTCTAATGAGAAACTGTAGAACAGACTCGGTTTATATCACAATACCTACATTTAGAGTCGGTTATTCATTCAGTCTAATGAGAAACTGTAGAACGGACTCGGTTTATATCACAATACCTACATTTAGAGTTGGTTATTCATTCCGTCTAATGAGAAACTGTAGAACAGACTCGGTTTATATCACAATACCTACATTTAGAGTAGGTTATTCATTCCGTCTAATGAGAAACTGTAGAACAGACTCGGTTTATATCACAATACCTACATTTAGAGTCGGTTATTCATTCAGTCTAATGAGAAACTGTAGAACGGACTCGGTTTATATCACAATACCTACATTTAGAGTCGGTTATTCATTCAGTCTAATGAGAAACTGTAGAACGGACTCGGTTTATATCACAATACCTACATTTAGAGTCGGTTATTCATTCAGTCTAATGAGAAACCGGAGAACGGACTCGGTTTATACCACAATACCAACATTTAGAGCCGGTTATTCATTCAGTCTAATGAGAAACTGGAGAACGGACTCGGTTTATATCACAATACCTAGATTTAGAGCCGGTTATTCATTCAGTCTAATGAGAAACTGGAGAACGGACTCGGTTTATATCACAATACCTACATTTAGAGTCGGTTATTCATTCAGTCTAATGAGAAACTGTAGAACGGACTCGGTTTATATCACAATACCTACATTTAGAGTCGGTTATTCATTCAGCCTAATGAGAAAATTTAGAACAGACTCGGTTTATATCACAATACCTACATTTAGAGTCGGTTATTCATTCAGTCTAATGAGAAACTGTAGAACGGACTCGGTTTATATCACAATACCTACATTTAGAGTCGGTTATTCATTCAGTCTAATGAGAAACTGTAGAACAGACTCGGTTTATATCACAATACCTACATTTAGAGTCGGTTATTCATTCAGTCTAATGAGAAACTGTAGAACGGACTTGGTTTATATCACAATACATACATTTAGAGTCGGTTATTCATTCCGTCTAATGAGAAACTGTAGAACAGACTCGGTTTATATCACAATACCTACATTTAGAGTCGGTTATTCATTCAGTCTAATGAGAAACTGTAGAACGGACTCGGTTTATATCACAATACCTACATTTAGAGCCGGTTATTCATTCAGTCTAATGAGAAACTGTAGAACAGACTCGGTTTATATCACAATACCTACATTTAGAGTCGGTTATTCATTCAGTCTAATGAGAAACTGTAGAACGGACTCGGTTTATACCACAATACCAACATTTAGAGCCGGTTATTCATTCAGTCTAATGAGAAACTGTAGAACGGACTCGGTTTATATCACAATACCTACATTTAGAGTCGGTTATTCATTCAGTCTAATGAGAAACTGTAGAACAGACTCGGTTTATATCACAATACCTACATTTAGAGTCGGTTATTCATTCAGTCTAATGAGAAACTGTAGAACAGACTCGGTTTATATCACAATACCTACATTTAGAGTCGGTTATTCATTCAGTCTAATGAGAAACTGTAGAACAGACTCGGTTTATATCACAATACCTACATTTAGAGTCGGTTATTCATTCAGTCTAATGAGAAACTGTAGAACGGACTCGGTTTATAGCACAATACCTACATTTAGAGTCGGTTATTCATTCCGTCTAATGAGAAACTGTAGAACAGACTCGGTTTATATCACAATACCTACATTTAGAGTCGGTTATTCATTCAGTCTAATGAGAAACTGTAGAACGGACTCGGTTTATATCACAATACCTACATTTAGAGTTGGTTATTCATTCCGTCTAATGAGAAACTGTAGAACAGACTCGGTTTATATCACAATACCTACATTTAGAGTAGGTTATTCATTCCGTCTAATGAGAAACTGTAGAACAGACTCGGTTTATATCACAATACCTACATTTAGAGTCGGTTATTCATTCAGTCTAATGAGAAACTGTAGAACGGACTTGGTTTATATCACAATACATACATTTAGAGTCGGTTATTCATTCCGTCTAATGAGAAACTGTAGAACAGACTCGGTTTATATCACAATACCTACATTTAGAGTCGGTTATTCATTCAGTCTAATGAGAAACTGTAGAACGGACTCGGTTTATATCACAATACCTACATTTAGAGCCGGTTATTCATTCAGTCTAATGAGAAACTGTAGAACAGACTCGGTTTATATCACAATACCTACATTTAGAGTCGGTTATTCATTCAGTCTAATGAGAAACTGTAGAACGGACTCGGTTTATACCACAATACCAACATTTAGAGCCGGTTATTCATTCAGTCTAATGAGAAACTGTAGAACGGACTCGGTTTATATCACAATACCTACATTTAGAGTCGGTTATTCATTCAGTCTAATGAGAAACTGTAGAACAGACTCGGTTTATATCACAATACCTACATTTAGAGTCGGTTATTCATTCAGTCTAATGAGAAACTGTAGAACAGACTCGGTTTATATCACAATACCTACATTTAGAGTCGGTTATTCATTCAGTCTAATGAGAAACTGTAGAACAGACTCGGTTTATATCACAATACCTACATTTAGAGTCGGTTATTCATTCAGTCTAATGAGAAACTGTAGAACGGACTCGGTTTATAGCACAATACCTACATTTAGAGTCGGTTATTCATTCCGTCTAATGAGAAACTGTAGAACAGACTCGGTTTATATCACAATACCTACATTTAGAGTCGGTTATTCATTCAGTCTAATGAGAAACTGTAGAACGGACTCGGTTTATATCACAATACCTACATTTAGAGTTGGTTATTCATTCCGTCTAATGAGAAACTGTAGAACAGACTCGGTTTATATCACAATACCTACATTTAGAGTAGGTTATTCATTCCGTCTAATGAGAAACTGTAGAACAGACTCGGTTTATATCACAATACCTACATTTAGAGTCGGTTATTCATTCAGTCTAATGAGAAACTGTAGAACGGACTCGGTTTATATCACAATACCTACATTTAGAGTCGGTTATTCATTCAGTCTAATGAGAAACTGTAGAACGGACTCGGTTTATATCACAATACCTACATTTAGAGTCGGTTATTCATTCAGTCTAATGAGAAACCGGAGAACGGACTCGGTTTATACCACAATACCAACATTTAGAGCCGGTTATTCATTCAGTCTAATGAGAAACTGTAGAACGGACTCGGTTTATATCACAATACCTAGATTTAGAGCCGGTTATTCATTCAGTCTAATGAGAAACTGGAGAACGGACTCGGTTTATATCACAATACCTACATTTAGAGTCGGTTATTCATTCAGTCTAATGAGAAACTGTAGAACGGACTCGGTTTATATCACAATACCTACATTTAGAGTCGGTTATTCATTCAGTCTAATGAGAAACTGTAGAACGGACTCGGTTTATAGCACAATACCTACATTTAGAGTCGGTTATTCATTCCGTCTAATGAGAAACTGTAGAACAGACTCGGTTTATATCACAATACCTACATTTAGAGTCGGTTATTCATTCAGTCTAATGAGAAACTGTAGAACGGACTCGGTTTATATCACAATACCTACATTTAGAGTTGGTTATTCATTCCGTCTAATGAGAAACTGTAGAACAGACTCGGTTTATATCACAATACCTACATTTAGAGTAGGTTATTCATTCCGTCTAATGAGAAACTGTAGAACAGACTCGGTTTATATCACAATACCTACATTTAGAGTCGGTTATTCATTCAGTCTAATGAGAAACTGTAGAACGGACTCGGTTTATATCACAATACCTACATTTAGAGTCGGTTATTCATTCAGTCTAATGAGAAACTGTAGAACGGACTCGGTTTATATCACAATACCTACATTTAGAGTCGGTTATTCATTCAGTCTAATGAGAAACCGGAGAACGGACTCGGTTTATACCACAATACCAACATTTAGAGCTGGTTATTCATTCAGTCTAATGAGAAACTGGAGAACGGACTCGGTTTATATCACAATACCTAGATTTAGAGCCGGTTATTCATTCAGTCTAATGAGAAACTGGAGAACGGACTCGGTTTATATCACAATACCTACATCTAGAGTGGGTTATTCATTCAGTCTAATGAGAAACTGTAGAACGGACTCGGTTTATATCACAATACCTACATTTAGAGTCGATTATTCATTCAGTCTAATGAGAAACTGTAGAACGGACTCGGTTTATACCACAATATCAACATTTAGAGTCGGTTATTCATTCAGTCTAATGAGAAACTGTAGAACGGACTCGGTTTATATCACAATACCTACATTTAGAGTCGGTTATTCATTCAGCCTAATGAGAAACTGTAGAACAGAATCGGTTTATATCACAATACCTACATTTAGAGTCGGTTATTCATTCAGCCTAATGAGAAACTGTAGAACGGACTCGGTTTATATCACAATACATACATTTAGAGTCGGTTATTCATTCCGTCTAATAAGAAACTGTAGAACGGACTCGGTTTATATCACAATACCTACATTTAGAGTCGGTTATTCATTCCGTCTAATAAGAAACTGTAGAACAGACTCGGTTTATATCACAATACCTACATTTAGAGTCGGTTATTCATTCAGTCTAATGAGAAACTGTAGAACGGACTCGGTTTATATCACAATACCTACATTTAGAGTCGGTTATTCATTCAGTCTAATGAGAAACTGTAGAACGGACTCGGTTTATATCACAATACCTACATTTAGAGTCGGTTATTCATTCAGCCTAATGAGAAAATTTAGAACAGACTCGGTTTATATCACAATACCTACATTTAGAGTCGGTTATTCATTCAGTCTAATGAGAAACTGTATAACGGACTCGGTTTATATCACAATACCTACATTTAGAGTCGGTTATTCATTCAGTCTAATGAGAAACTGTAGAACAGACTCGGTTTATATCACAATACCTACATTTAGAGCCAGTTAATCATTCAGTCTAATGAGAAACTGTAGAACAGACTCGGTTTATATCACAATACCTACATTTAGAGTCGGTTATTCATTCAGTCTAATGAGAAACTGTAGAACGGACTCGGTTTATATCACAATACATACATTTAGAGTCGGTTATTCATTCCGTCTAATGAGAAACTGTAGAACAGACTCGGTTTATATCACAATACCTACATTTAGAGTCGGTTATTCATTCAGTCTAATGAGAAACTGTAGAACGGACTCGGTTTATATCACAATACCTACATTTAGAGCCGGTTATTCATTCAGTCTAATGAGAAACTGTAGAACAGACTCGGTTTATATCACAATACCTACATTTAGAGTCGGTTATTCATTCAGTCTAATGAGAAACTGTAGAACGGACTCGGTTTATATCCACAATACCTACATTTAGAGTCGGTTATTCATTCAGTCTAATGAGAAACTGTAGAACGGACTCGGTTTATATCACAATACCTACATTTAGAGTCGGTTATTCATTCAGTCTAATGAGAAACTGTAGAACAGACTCGGTTTATATCACAATACCTACATTTAGAGTCGGTTATTCATTCAGTCTAATGAGAAACTGTAGAACAGACTCGGTTTATATCACAATACCTACATTTAGAGTCGGTTATTCATTCAGTCTAATGAGAAACTGTAGAACGGACTCGGTTTATATCACAATACCTACATTTAGAGTCGGTTATTCATTCAGTCTAATGAGAAACTGTAGAACAGACTCGGTTTATATCACAATACCTACATTTAGAGTCGGTTATTCATTCCGTCTAATGAGAAACTGTAGAACAGACTCGGTTTATATCACAATACCTACATTTAGAGTCGGTTATTCATTCCGTCTAATGAGAAACTGTAGAACAGACTCGGTTTATATCACAATACCTACATTTAGAGTCGGTTATTCATTCAGTCTAATGAGAAACTGTAGAACGGACTCGGTTTATATCACAATACCTACATTTAGAGTCGGTTATTCATTCAGTCTAATGAGAAACTGTAGAACGGACTCGGTTTATATCACAATACCTACATTTAGAGTCGGTTATTCATTCAGTCTAATGAGAAACTGTAGAACAGGACTCGGTTTATATCACAATACCTACATTTAGAGTCGGTTATTCATTCAGTCTAATGAGAAACTGTAGAACGGACTCGGTTTATATCACAATACCTACATTTAGAGCCGGTTATTCATTCAGTCTAATGAGAAACTGTAGAACAGACTCGGTTTATATCACAATACCTACATTTAGAGTCGGTTATTCATTCCGTCTAATGAGAAACTGTAGAACAGACTCGGTTTATATCACAATACCTACATTTAGAGTCGGTTATTCATTCAGTCTAATGAGAAACTGTAGAACAGACTCGGTTTATATCACAATACCTACATTTAGAGTCGGTTATTCATTCAGTCTAATGAGAAACTGTAGAACAGACTCGGTTTATATCACAATACCTACATTTAGAGTCGGTTATTCATTCAGTCTAATGAGAAACTGTAGAACGGACTCGGTTTATATCACAATACCTACATTTAGAGTCGGTTATTCATTCCGTCTAATGAGAAACTGTAGAACAGACTCGGTTTATATCACAATACCTACATTTAGAGTCGGTTATTCATTCAGTCTAATGAGAAACTGTAGAACGGACTCGGTTTATATCACAATACCTACATTTAGAGTCGGTTATTCATTCAGTCTAATGAGAAACTGTAGAACGGACTCGGTTTATATCACAATACCTACATTTAGAGTCGGTTATTCATTCAGTCTAATGAGAAACTGTAGAACAGACTCGGTTTATATCACAATACCTACATTTAGAGTCGGTTATTCATTCAGTCTAATGAGAAACTGTAGAACGGACTCGGTTTATATCACAAAACCAACAATTAGAGTCGGTTATTAATTCAGTCTAATGAGAAACTGTAGAACGGACTCGGTTTATATCACAATACCTACATTTAGAGTCGGTTATTCATTCAGTCTAATGAGAAACTGTAGAACAGGACTCGGTTTATATCACAATACCTACATTTAGAGTCGGTTATTCATTCAGTCTAATGAGAAACTGTAGAACGGACTCGGTTTATATCACAATACCTACATTTAGAGTCGGTTATTCATTCAGTCTAATGAGAAACTGTAGAACGGACTCGGTTTATATCACAATACCTACATTTAGAGTCGGTTATTCATTCAGTCTAATGAGAAACTGTAGAACAGCCTCGGTTTATATCGCCACACCTGCGCTTAGGGTTTGTCATTCACCCAGCCCATCGAGAAACCGCGGAACAGCCTCGGTTTATATCGCCACACCTACGCTTAGGGTTTGTCATTCACCCAGCCCATCGAGAAACCGACGAACAGCCTCGGTTTATATCGCCACACCTACGCTTAGGGTTTGTCATTCACCCAGCCCATCGAGAAACCGACGAACAGCCTCGGTTTATATCTCCACACGTACGCTTAGGGTTTCTCATTCACCCAGCGCATCAAGAAACCGACGAACAGCCTCCGTTTATATCTCCACACGTACGCTTAGGGTTTGTCATTCACCCAGCCCATCGAGAAACCGACGAACAGCCTCGGTTTATATCGGCACACCTACGCTTAGGGTTTCTCATTCACCCAGCCCATCGAGAAACCGCGGAAAAGCCTCGGTTTATATCTCCACACCTACGCTTAAGGTTTGTCATTCACCCAGCCCATCGAGAAACCGACGAACAGCCTCGGTTTATATCTCCACACCTACGCTTAGGGTTTCTCATTCACCCAGCCCATCGAGAAACCGCGGAACAGCCTCGGTTCATATCTCCACACCTACACTTAGGGTTTGTCATTCACCCAGCCCATCGAGAAACCGCGGAACAGCCTCGGTTCATATCTCCACACCTACGCTTAAGGTTTGTCATTCACCCAGCCCATCGAGAAACCGCGGAACAGGCTCAGTTTATATCGCCACACTTACGCTTCGGGTTTCTCATTCACCCAGCCCATCGAGAAACCGACGAACAGCCTCGGTTTATATCTCCACACGTACGCTTAGGGTTTGTCATTCACCCAGCCCATCGAGAAACCGACGAACAGCCTCAGTTTATATCGCCACACCTACGCTTAGGGTTTGTCATTCACCCAGCCCATCGAGAAACTGACGAACAGCCTCGGTTTATATCGCCACACCTACGCTTAGGGTTTGTCATTCACCCAGCCCATCGAGAAACTGACGAACAGCCTCGGTTTATATCGCCACACCTACGCTTAGAGTTTCTCATTCACCCAGCCCATCGAGAAACCGACGAACAGCCTCGGTTTATATCACCACACCTACGCTTAGGGTTTGTCATTCACCCAGCCCATCGAGAAACCGACGAACAGCCTCGGTTTATATCGCCACACCTACGCTTAGGATTTGTCATTCACCCAGGCCATCGAGAAACCGCGGAAAAGCCTCGGTTTATATTGCCACACCTACGCTTAGGGTTTCTCATTCACCCAGCCCATCGAGAAACCGACGAACAGCCTCGGTTTATATCTCCACACCTACGCTTAGGGTTTGTCATTCACCCAGCCCATCGAGAAACCGATTAACAGCCTCGGTTTATATCACCACACCTACGCTTAGGTTGTGTCATTCACCCAGCCCATCGAGAAACCGACGAACAGCCTCGGTTTATATCTCCACACCTACGCTTAGGGTTTGTCTTTCACCCAGCCCATCGAGAAACCGACGAACAGCCTCGGTTTATATCGCCACACCTACGCTTAGGGTTTGTCATTCACCCAGCCCATCGAGAAACCGACGAACAGCCTCGGTTTATATCGCCACACCTACGCTTAGGGTTTGTCATTCACCCAGCCCATCGAGAAACCGACGAACAGCCTCGGTTTATATCGCCACACCTACGCTTCGGGTTTCTTATTCACCCAGCCCATCGAGAAACCGACGAACAGCCTCGGTTTATATCGCCACACCTACGCTTAGGGTTTGTCATTCACCCAGCCCATCGAGAAACCGACGAACAGCCTCGATTTATATCGCCACACCTACGCTTAGGGTTTGTCATTCACCCAGCCCATCGAGAAACCGACGAACAGCCTCGATTTATATCGCCACACCTACGCTTAGGGTTTGTCATTCACCCAGCCCATCGAGAAACCGACGAACAGACTCGGTTTATATCGCCACACCTACGCTTAGGGTTTGTCATTCACCCAGCCCATCGAGAAACCGACGAACAGACTCGGTTTATATCGCCACACCTACGCTTAGGGCTTCTCATTCACCCAGCCCATCGAGAAACCGACGAACAGCCTCGGTTTATATCGCCACACCTACGCTTAGGGCTTCTCATTCACCCAGCCCATCGAGAAACCGACGAACAGACTCGGTTTATATCGCCACACCTACGCTTAGGATTTGTCATTCACCCAGCCCATCGAGAAACCGACGAACAGCCTCGATTTATATCGCCACACCTACGCTTAGGATTTGTCATTCACCCAGCCCATCGAGAAACCGACGAACAGCCTCGGTTTATATCGCCACACCTACGCTTAGGGTTTCTCATTCACCCAGCCCATCGAGAAACCGACGAACAGCCTCGGTTTATATCGCCACATCTACGCTTAGGGTTTGTCATTCACCCAGCCCATCGAGAAACCGACGAACAGCCTCGATTTATATCGCCACACTTACGCTTCGGGTTTGTCATTCACCCAGCCCATCGAGAAACCGACGAACAGCCTCGGTTTATATCGCCACATCTACGCTTAGGGTTTGTCATTCACCCAGGCCATCGAGAAACCGACGAACAGCCTCGGTTTATATCGCCACATCTACGCTTAGGGTTTCTCATTCACCCAGCCCATCGAGAAACCGACGAACAGCCTCGGTTTATATCGCCACATCTACGCTTAGGGTTTCTCATTCACCCAGCCCATCGAGAAACCGACGAACAGACTCGGTTTATATCGCCACACCTACGCTTAGGGTTTGTCATTCACCCAGCCCATCGAGAAACCGACGAACAGACTCGGTTTATATCGCCACACCTACGCTTAGGGTTTGTCATTCACCCAGCCCATCGAGAAACCGACGAACAGCCTCGGTTTATATCGCCACATCTACGCTTAGGGTTTGTCATTCACCCAGGCCATCGAGAAACCGACGAACAGACTCGGTTTATATCGCCACATCTACGCTTAGGGTTTCTTATTCACCCAGCCCATCGAGAAACCGACGAATAGCCTCGTTTTATATCGCCACACCTGCGCTTAGGGTTTGTCATTCACCCAGCCCATCGAGAAACCGCGGAACAGCCTCGGTTTATATCGCCACACCTACGCTTAGGGTTTGTCATTCACCCAGCCCATCGAGAAACCGACGAACAGCCTCGGTTTATATCGCCACACCTACGCTTAGGGTTTGTCATTCACCCAGCCCATCGAGAAACCGACGAACAGCCTCGGTTTATATCTCCACACGTACGCTTAGGGTTTCTCATTCACCCAGCGCATCAAGAAACCGACGAACAGCCTCGGTTTATATCTCCACACGTACGCTTAGGGTTTGTCATTCACCCAGCCCATTGAGAAACCGACGAACAGCCTCGGTTTATATCGGCACACCTACGCTTAGGGTTTCTCATTCACCCAGCCCATCGAGAAACCGCGGAAAAGCCTCGGTTTATATCTCCACACCTACGCTTAAGGTTTGTCATTCACCCAGCCCATCGAGAAACCGACGAACAGCCTCGGTTTATATCTCCACACCTACGCTTAGGGTTTCTCATTCACCCAGCCCATCGAGAAACCGCGGAACAGCCTCGGTTCATATCTCCACACCTACACTTAGGGTTTTCATTCACCCAGCCCATCGAGAAACCGCGGAACAGCCTCGGTTCATATCTCCACACCTACGCTTAAGGTTTGTCATTCACCCAGCCCATCGAGAAACCGCGGAACAGGCTCAGTTTATATCGCCACACTTACGCTTCGGGTTTCTCATTCACCCAGCCCATCGAGAAACCGACGAACAGCCTCGGTTTATATCTCCACACGTACGCTTAGGGTTTGTCATTCACCCAGCCCATCGAGAAACCGACGAACAGCCTCAGTTTATATCGCCACACCTACGCTTAGGGTTTGTCATTCACCCAGCCCATCGAGAAACTGACGAACAGCCTCGGTTTATATCGCCACACCTACGCTTAGGGTTTGTCATTCACCCAGCCCATCGAGAAACTGACGAACAGCCTCGGTTTATATCGCCACACCTACGCTTAGGGTTTCTCATTCACCCAGCCCATCGAGAAACCGACGAACAGCCTCGGTTTATATCGCCACACCTACGCTTAGGGTTTGTCATTCACCCAGCCCATCGAGAAACCGACGAACAGCCTCGGTTTATATCGCCACACCTACGCTTAGGATTTGTCATTCACCCAGGCCATCGAGAAACCGCGGAAAAGCCTCGGTTTATATTGCCACACCTACGCTTAGGGTTTCTCATTCACCCAGCCCATCGTGAAACCGACGAACAGCCTCGGTTTATATCTCCACACCTACGCTTAGGGTTTGTCATTCACCCAGCCCATCGAGAAACCGATTAACAGCCTCGGTTTATATCACCACACCTACGCTTAGGTTGTGTCATTCACCCAGCCCATCGAGAAACCGACGAACAGCCTCGGTTTATATCTCCACACCTACGCTTAGGGTTTGTCTTTCACCCAGCCCATCGAGAAACCGACGAACAGCCTCGGTTTATATCGCCACACCTACGCTTAGGGTTTGTCATTCACCCAGCCCATCGAGAAACCGACGAACAGCCTCGATTTATATCGCCACACCTACGCTTAGGGTTTGTCATTCACCCAGCCCATCGAGAAACCGACGAACAGCCTCGGTTTATATCGCCACACCTACGCTTCGGGTTTCTTATTCACCCAGCCCATCGAGAAACCGACGAACAGCCTCGGTTTATATCGCCACACCTACGCTTAGGGTTTGTCATTCACCCAGCCCATCGAGAAACCGACGAACAGCCTCGATTTATATCGCCACACCTACGCTTAGGGTTTGTCATTCACCCAGCCCATCGAGAAACCGACGAACAGCCTCGATTTATATCGCCACACCTACGCTTAGGGTTTGTCATTCACCCAGCCCATCGAGAAACCGACGAACAGACTCGGTTTATATCGCCACACCTACGCTTAGGGTTTGTCATTCACCCAGCCCATCGAGAAACCGACGAACAGACTCGGTTTATATCGCCACACCTACGCTTAGGGTTTGTCATTCACCCAGCCCATCGAGAAACCGACGAACAGCCTCGGTTTATATCGCCACACCTACGCTTAGGGCTTCTCATTCACCCAGCCCATCGAGAAACCGACGAACAGACTCGGTTTATATCGCCACACCTACGCTTAGGATTTGTCATTCACCCAGCCCATCGAGAAACCGACGAACAGCCTCGATTTATATCGCCACACCTACGCTTAGGGTTTGTCATTCACCCAGCCCATCGAGAAACCGACGAACAGCCTCGGTTTATATCGCCACACCTACGCTTAGGGTTTCTCATTCACCCAGCCCATCGAGAAACCGACGAACAGCCTCGGTTTATATCGCCACATCTACGCTTAGGGTTTGTCATTCACCCAGCCCATCGAGAAACCGACGAACAGACTCGGTTTATATCGCCACACTTACGCTTCGGGTTTGTCATTCACCCAGCCCATCGAGAAACCGACGAACAGCCTCGGTTTATATCGCCACATCTACGCTTAGGGTTTGTCATTCACCCAGGCCATCGAGAAACCGACGAACAGCCTCGGTTTATATCGCCACATCTACGCTTAGGGTTTCTCATTCACCCAGCCCATCGAGAAACCGACGAACAGCCTCGGTTTATATCGCCACATCTACGCTTAGGGTTTCTCATTCACCCAGCCCATCGAGAAACCGACGAACAGACTCGGTTTATATCGCCACACCTACGCTTAGGGT
The DNA here is from genome assembly GCF_015220715.1 of Pygocentrus nattereri. NCBI lineage: Eukaryota > Metazoa > Chordata > Actinopteri > Characiformes > Serrasalmidae > Pygocentrus > Pygocentrus nattereri. Next base: position 35,759,510 of record NC_051231.1, on the reverse strand, counting down.
TTGTCATTCACCCAGCCCATCGAGAAACCGACGAACAGACTCGGTTTATATCGCCACACCTACGCTTAGGGTTTGTCATTCACCCAGCCCATCGAGAAACCGACGAACAGCCTCGGTTTATATCGCCACATCTACGCTTAGGGTTTCTCATTCACCCAGCCCATCGAGAAACCGCGGAAAAGCCTCGGTTTATATCTCCACACCTACGCTTAAGGTTTGTCATTCACCCAGCCCATCGAGAAACCGACGAACAGCCTCGGTTTATATCTCCACACCTACGCTTAGGGTTTCTCATTCACCCAGCCCATCGAGAAACCGCGGAACAGCCTCGGTTCATATCTCCACACCTACACTTAGGGTTTGTCATTCACCCAGCCCATCGAGAAACCGCGGAACAGCCTCGGTTCATATCTCCACACCTACGCTTAAGGTTTGTCATTCACCCAGCCCATCGAGAAACCGCGGAACAGGCTCAGTTTATATCGCCACACTTACGCTTCGGGTTTCTCATTCACCCAGCCCATCGAGAAACCGACGAACAGCCTCGGTTTATATCTCCACACGTACGCTTAGGGTTTGTCATTCACCCAGCCCATCGAGAAACCGACGAACAGCCTCAGTTTATATCGCCACACCTACGCTTAGGGTTTGTCATTCACCCAGCCCATCGAGAAACTGACGAACAGCCTCGGTTTATATCGCCACACCTACGCTTAGGGTTTGTCATTCACCCAGCCCATCGAGAAACTGACGAACAGCCTCGGTTTATATCGCCACACCTACGCTTAGAGTTTCTCATTCACCCAGCCCATCGAGAAACCGACGAACAGCCTCGGTTTATATCACCACACCTACGCTTAGGGTTTGTCATTCACCCAGCCCATCGAGAAACCGACGAACAGCCTCGGTTTATATCGCCACACCTACGCTTAGGATTTGTCATTCACCCAGGCCATCGAGAAACCGCGGAAAAGCCTCGGTTTATATTGCCACACCTACGCTTAGGGTTTCTCATTCACCCAGCCCATCGTGAAACCGACGAACAGCCTCGGTTTATATCTCCACACCTACGCTTAGGGTTTGTCATTCACCCAGCCCATCGAGAAACCGATTAACAGCCTCGGTTTATATCACCACACCTACGCTTAGGTTGTGTCATTCACCCAGCCCATCGAGAAACCGACGAACAGCCTCGGTTTATATCTCCACACCTACGCTTAGGGTTTGTCATTCACCCAGCCCATCGAGAAACCGACGAACAGCCTCGGTTTATATCGCCACACCTACGCTTAGGGTTTGTCATTCACCCAGCCCATCGAGAAACCGACGAACAGCCTCGGTTTATATCGCCACACCTACGCTTAGGGTTTGTCATTCACCCAGCCCATCGAGAAACCGACGAACAGCCTCGGTTTATATCGCCACACCTACGCTTCGGGTTTCTTATTCACCCAGCCCATCGAGAAACCGACGAACAGCCTCGGTTTATATCGCCACACCTACGCTTAGGGTTTGTCATTCACCCAGCCCATCGAGAAACCGACGAACAGCCTCGATTTATATCGCCACACCTACGCTTAGGGTTTGTCATTCACCCAGCCCATCGAGAAACCGACGAACAGCCTCGATTTATATCGCCACACCTACGCTTAGGGTTTGTCATTCACCCAGCCCATCGAGAAACCGACGAACAGCCTCGGTTTATATCGCCACACCTACGCTTAGGGTTTGTCATTCACCCAGCCCATCGAGAAACCGACGAACAGACTCGGTTTATATCGCCACACCTACGCTTAGGGCTTCTCATTCACCCAGCCCATCGAGAAACCGACGAACAGCCTCGGTTTATATCGCCACACCTACGCTTAGGGCTTCTCATTCACCCAGCCCATCGAGAAACCGACGAACAGACTCGGTTTATATCGCCACACCTACGCTTAGGATTTGTCATTCACCCAGCCCATCGAGAAACCGACGAACAGCCTCGGTTTATATCGCCACATCTACGCTTAGGGTTTGTCATTCACCCAGCCCATCGAGAAACCGACGAACAGCCTCGGTTTATATCGCCACACCTACGCTTAGGGTTTCTCATTCACCCAGCCCATCGAGAAACCGACGAACAGCCTCGGTTTATATCGCCACATCTACGCTTAGGGTTTGTCATTCACCCAGCCCATCGAGAAACCGACGAACAGACTCGGTTTATATCGCCACACTTACGCTTCGGGTTTGTCATTCACCCAGCCCATCGAGAAACCGACGAACAGCCTCGGTTTATATCGCCACATCTACGCTTAGGGTTTGTCATTCACCCAGGCCATCGAGAAACCGACGAACAGCCTCGGTTTATATCGCCACATCTACGCTTAGGGTTTCTCATTCACCCAGCCCATCGAGAAACCGACGAACAGCCTCGGTTTATATCGCCACATCTACGCTTAGGGTTTCTCATTCACCCAGCCCATCGAGAAACCGACGAACAGACTCGGTTTATATCGCCACACCTACGCTTAGGGTTTGTCATTCACCCAGCCCATCGAGAAACCGACGAACAGACTCGGTTTATATCGCCACACCTACGCTTAGGGTTTGTCATTCACCCAGCCCATCGAGAAACCGACGAACAGCCTCGGTTTATATCGCCACATCTACGCTTAGGGTTTGTCATTCACCCAGGCCATCGAGAAACCGACGAACAGACTCGGTTTATATCGCCACATCTACGCTTAGGGTTTCTTATTCACCCAGCCCATCGAGAAACCGACGAATAGCCTTGTTTTATATCGCCACACCTGCGCTTAGGGTTTGTCATTCACCCAGCCCATCGAGAAACCGCGGAACAGCCTCGGTTTATATCGCCACACCTATGCTTAGGGTGAGCTACTCATTCAGCCCAGTGAGAAACTGTAGATCAGCCTCAGTTTATATCACAATACCTACATTTAGAGCCAGTTATTCTTTCATGCCAGATGCAGGTAAAGCCGGTGTAGATATTCTTTAGTCAGTAAAATGTGCCCACAATAACTGTGGTAGTACCAGAGCTAAGTTACACTGGTCTTAGTGTGTGTGGTGTCAACTGAGCATTGAGAGACTCTGATCTATAATAATTTAGATTTGATCAGGTTTTGATTGGGCTGATCCTGAATCAGGACATAGTTAGTGTGTCCGAACTCACCGCCAGCGCTGATTTAATGTTCTGTAACTGATAATAAACTCGTCCTCCTTCCTCCGGACACACGACCTTCAGCTCGTCTCGGGTCATACCCAACAACATCGGCCCACTGAGACCACCCAGACAGCGCACCGTACTGAAAACACACACAGGACCGTCAGCCAACTGTCAGCGTTGGACTGCTGTGAATAAATTAACTTCCATTGATTGCTAAACATCACATCTCCAAACAAACTTCACAGCAGAAGGAAAATGTTCTTAACTTTTAATGAAAGTTGTTGGATAAATAATTTCTTTCATTTTGGATCATTTCTGTTGGGTCTGTTCATGTGTTAGAGTGAAAGAGTGAATGAGTGAGGTCAGTGTGAATGTGTTCGGGTGAATGAGTGAGGTCAGTGTGAATGTGTTAGAATGAATGAGTGAGGTCAGTGTGAATGTGTTAGAATGAATGAGTGAGGTAAGTGTGAATGAGTGAGGTCAGTGTGAATGAGTGAGGTCACTGTGAATGAGTGAGGTCAGTGTGAATGTGTTTGAGTGAATGAGTGAAGTCAGTGTGAATGAGTGAGGTCAGTGTGAATGTGTTCGAGTGAATGAGTGAGGTCAGTGTGAATGAGTGAGGTCAGTGTGAATGTGTTCGAGTGAATGAGTGAGGTCAGTGTGAATGTGTTCGAGTGAATGAGTGAGGTCAGTGTGAATGTGTTCAAGTGAATGAGTGAGATCAGTGTGAATGAGTGAGGTCAGTGTGAATGTGTTCGAGTGAATGAGTGAGATCAGTGTGAATGAGTGAGGTCAGTGTGAATGTGTTCGAGTGAATGAGTGAGGTCAGTGTGAATGTGTTCGAGTGAATGAGTGAGATCAGTGTGAATGAGTGAGGTCAGTGTGAATGTGTTCGAGTCAATGACTGAGGTCAGTGTGAATGTGTTTGAGTGAATGAGTGAAGTCAGTGTGAATGTGTTCAAGTGAATGAGTGAGATCAGTGTGAATGAGTGAGGTCAGTGTGAATGTGTTCGAGTGAATGAGTGAGGTCAGTGTGAATGTGTTCGAGTGAATGTGTGAGGTCAGTGTGAATGTGTTAGAATGAATGAGTGAGGTAAGTGTGAATGAGTGAGGTCTGTGTGAATGTGTTAGAATGAATGAGTGAGGTAAGTGTGAATGAGTGAGGTCAGTGTGAATGAGTGAGGTCAGTGTGAATGTGTTAGAATGAATGAGTGAAGTAAGTGTGAATGTGTTAGAATGAATGAGTGAGGTAAGTGTGAATGAGTGAGGTCAGTGTGAATGAGTGAGGTCAGTGTGAATGTGTTAGAATGAATGAGTGAGGTAAGTGTGAATGAGTGAGATCAGTGTGAATGAGTGAGGTCAGTGTGAATGTGTTCGAGTGAATGAGTGAGGTCAGTGTGAATGAGTGAGGTCAGTGTGAATGTGTTCGAGTGAATGAGTGAGGTCAGTGTGAATGAGTGAGGTCAGTGTGAATGTGTTAGAGTGAATGAGTGAGGTCAGTGTGAATGTGTTCAAGTGAATGAGTGAGGTCAGTGTGAATGTGTTCGAGTGAATGAGTGAGGTCAGTGTGAATGTGTTCGAGTGAATGAGTGAGATCAGTGTGAATGAGTGAGGTCAGTGTGAATGAGTGAGGTCAGTGTGAATGTGTTTGAGTGAATGACTGAGGTCAGTGTGAATGTGTTCGAGTGAATGAGTGAGGTCAGTGTGAATGTGTTCAAGTGAATGAGTGAGATCAGTATGAATGAGTGAGATCAGTGTGAATGAGTGAGGTCAGTGTGAATGTGTTCGAGTGAATGAGTGAGGTCAGTGTGAATGTGTTCGAGTGAATGTGTGAGGTCAGTGTGAATGTGTTAGAATGAATGAGTGAGGTAAGTGTGAATGAGTGAGGTCTGTGTGAATGTGTTAGAATGAATGAGTGAGGTAAGTGTGAATGAGTGAGGTCAGTGTGAATGAGTGAGGTCAGTGTGAATGTGTTAGAATGAATGAGTGAAGTAAGTGTGAATGTGTTAGAATGAATGAGTGAGGTAAGTGTGAATGAGTGAGGTCAGTGTGAATGAGTGAGGTCAGTGTGAATGAGTGAGGTCTGTGTGAATGTGTTAGAATGAATGAGTGAGGTAAGTGTGAATGAGTGAGATCAGTGTGAATGAGTGAGGTCAGTGTGAATGTGTTCGAGTGAATGAGTGAGGTCAGTGTGAATGAGTGAGGTCAGTGTGAATGTGTTCGAGTGAATGAGTGAGGTCAGTGTGAATGAGTGAGGTCAGTGTGAATGTGTTCGAGTGAATGAGTGAGGTCAGTGTGAATGTGTTCAAGTGAATGAGTGAGGTCAGTGTGAATGTGTTCGAGTGAATGAGTGAGGTCAGTGTGAATGTGTTCGAGTGAATGAGTGAGATCAGTGTGAATGAGTGAGGTCAGTGTGAATGAGTGAGGTCAGTGTGAATGTGTTTGAGTGAATGACTGAGGTCAGTGTGAATGTGTTCGAGTGAATGAGTGAGGTCAGTGTGAATGTGTTCGAGTGAATAAGTGAGGTCAGTGTGAATGAGTGAGGTCAGTGTGAATGTGTTCGAGTGAATGAGTGAGGTCAGTGTGAATGTGTTCGAGTGAATGTGTGAGGTCAGTGTGAATGTGTTAGAATGAATGAGTGAGGTAAGTGTGAATGAGTGAGGTCTGTGTGAATGTGTTAGAGTGAATGAGTGAGGTAAGTGTGAATGAGTGATGTCAGTGTGAATGAGTGAGGTCAGTGTGAATGAGTGAGGTCAGTGTGAATGTGTTAGAGTGAATGAGTGAGGTAAGTGTGAATGAGTGATGTCAGTGTGAATGAGTGAGGTCAGTGTGAATGAGTGAGGTCAGTGTGAATGTGGGTTCTGGCTGAGTGAGCAGCCTCTACCGCGTAGCCACGTGAACCGTTTGTACTGAAAGCTAATACTGAGGAACTGTTAGCCCTGCAGACTCTGCTTAACATTAGCCAGCTTAGTTTAGTTCCCTCTCCCTGCTTTCTTTCCGAGTATACGACCACCCACCTTTCTGGCCGGACACCGAAGGACGACTGACTGTCGAGCCCTCCTGCTGCCCACTTCAGACTAGCTGCCCACGCCCAGCTACCGCCACCTGCCTTGGACTAGCTGCCCACCCTACACTGATGTTTTCATAGACTCCCAGCTATTCCTACTACTAATATTACTGCTATTAATATTAGTAGTATAATAACTCTGTAGGTAGTCTGACCAGAGGAGGACGGGTCCCCCCCGGTGAGCCTGGTTCCTCCCAAGGGTTCTTCCTCAGCTCTGAGGGAGGTTCTCCTTGCCACTGGTGCCCCTGGCTTGCCCACTGGGGGGTTTTACATTCCTGTTAAAACTCTGTCTTTACTGGAATTCTGTGAAGCAGCTTTGTGACCACATCCGTTTTAAAAAGCGCAACAAATGAATTTGATCTGATCTGATTTGATAGGGTTAGCATTAGCTGTTAGCTGTGCAGTTTTTAGCGTAATGAAAGTGTCTCACATTCTGCTGAAGCCCTTGTGCTCCAGCCAGGCCTTCACCTCCTCTGGCTTCGACCTCTTGTTCAGGACCGGGTTACTGTCCACCTGCTGGAGGAAGAGGAGTGACTGCAGTGTCCATGTGTGTATTAGCAGTGTGAATGGACTGTAAAGTGCAGTACCGCTGTCCCTCTGCAGGGGGCACTCCAGTTACCTCTATGTCCTCGCTTTCAGTGGACTTTAGGACATTATTTGGGATGAAGCCTTCCTGACCGCGGTCATTCCTTACCTTCCACCAGCGCTTAGACATGTCCAGCAGCTACACACACATACACACACACATTACATAGAGCAGCTGTTAGTGTGAATGAGTTAATGTGACTGAGTGAGGTCAGTGTGAACGAGTGAAGTGCGTCTGTGGTCAGTGAAGCTGAACTGACTTCCACTGTTTGTCCTTTCCTCACACTGAGCTCTCGATCGTTCCTCGCTCTGAAGTCACATATCACACACATGGAGCTGAGCGGAGACTCTTCACTGCTGAAACAGACACACACAGTGCAGGGTCAGGGTGGGTAGAGCTGCTGAAGGTCAGTAGGGTCAGTGATGGTCAGTTAGTCCGGTGTCTTACCTGGGTTTGGGAATCTGCCAGGAATCAGCACTCTGAGTCAGAACAACACATACACGTCAGAGACACACACTGACACAGTGAAGACAGAGTCTGTGTGTAGAGTGTGGGCGCGTCTGTGTGAGTGTGTCGGCGTATGTGTGTGTGTGTGTGTGTGTGTAGAGTGTGGGCGCGTCTGTGTGAGTGTGTCGGTGTATGTGTGTGTGTGTGTAGAGTGTGGGCGCGTCTGTGTGTGTCGGTGTATGTGTGTGTGTGTAGAGTGTGTGCACGTCTGTGTGTGTCGGTGTATGTGTGTGTGTGTGTGTGTGTGTAGAGTGTGGGCGCCTCTGTGTGTGTCGGTGTATGTGTGTGTGTGTGTGTGTAGAGTGTGTGTGCGTCTGTGTGAGTGTGTTGGTGTGTGTGTGTGTAGAGTGTGGGCACGTCTATGTGTGTCGGTGTATGTGTGTGTGTGTGTGTGTGTAGAGTATGGGCGCGTCTGTGTGAGTGTGTCGGTGTATGTGTGTGTGTGTAGAGTGTGGGCGCGTCTGTGTGTGTCGGTGTATGTGTGTGTGTGTGTGTAGAGTGTGGGCGCGTCTGTGTGTGTCGGTGTATGTGTGTGTGTGTGTGTAGAGTGTGGGCGCGTCTGTGTGTGTCGGTGTATGTGTGTGTGTGTGTGTGTGTAGAGTATGTGCGCATCTGTGTGAGTGTGTCGGTGTATGTGTGTGTGTGTGTAGAGTGTGGGCGCGTCTGTGTGTGTCGGTGTATGTGTGTGTGTGTGTAGAGTGTGGGCGCGTCTGTGTGTGTGTGTGTCGGTGTATGTGTGTGTGTGTGTAGAGTGTGGGCACGTCTGTGTGTGTCGGTGTATGTGTGTGAGTGTGTCGGTGTATGTGTGTGTGTGTGTGTAGAGTGTGGGCGCGTCTGTGTGTGTTGGTGTATGTGTGTGTGTGTGTGTGTGTAGAGTATGTGCGCATCTGTGTGAGTGTGTCGGTGTATGTGTGTGTGTGTGTAGAGTGTGGGCGCGTCTGTGTGTGTCGGTGTATGTGTGTGTGTGTGTAGAGTGTGGGCGCGTCTGTGTGTGTGTGTGTCGGTGTATGTGTGTGTGTGTGTAGAGTGTGGGCACGTCTGTGTGTGTTGGTGTATGTGTGTGTAGAGTGTGGGCGCGTCTGTGTGTGTGTGTCAGTGTATGTGTGTGTGTGTGTGTGTAGAGTGTGGGCGCATCTGTGTGTGTGTGTCGGTGTATGTGTGTGTGTGTGTAGAGTGTGGGCGCGTCTGTGTGTGTGTGTCGGTGTATGTGTGTGTGTGTGTAGAGTGTGGGCGCGTCTGTGTGTGTGTGTCGGTGTATGTGTGTAGAGTGTGTACGCGTCTGTGTGAGTGTGTCGGTGTATGTGTGTGTGTGTAGAGTGTGGGCGCGTCTGTGTGTGTGTGTGTCGGTGTATGTGTGTGTGTGTGTAGAGTGTGGGCGCGTCTGTGTGTGAGTGTGTCGGTGTATGTGTGTGTGTGTGTAGAGTGTGGGCGCGTCTGTGTGTGTGTGTGTCGGTGTATGTGTGTGTGTGTGTAGAGTGTGGGCGCGTCTGTGTGTGTGTGTGTCGGTGTATGTGTGTGTGTGTATACCTGTGCTCCAGTTGACAGCTGGCTCTCTTGCGGCTGTGTGAATGTGTGGTTTCTCTTGGTGTGTGTGAGTTCAGGGGGCTGCCAGCCGTCATTAAACACTGGAGTGAAGGTGGGGATTTCATCATCATCCTCCGGCCATTTCGTACTGAACCAGAGCAAAAGAACAGGTAAACAAACAGCGAGACAGTGAAAGAACAGGTAAACAAACGGCGAGACAGTGAAAGAACAGGTAAACAAAGAGCGAGACAGTGAAAGAACAGGTAAACAAACAGCGAGACAGTGAAAGAACAGGTAAACAAACAGCGAGACAGTGAAAGAACAGGTAAACAAACGGCGAGACAGTGAAAGAACAGGTAAACAAAGAGCGAGACAGTGAAAGAACAGGTAAACAAAGAGCGAGACAGTGAAAGAACAGGAAAACAAAGAGCGAGACAGTGAAAGAACAGGTAAACAAACGGCGAGACAGTGAAAGAACAGGTAAACAAAGAGCGAGACAGTGAAAGAACAGGTAAACAAACGGCGAGACAGTGAAAGAACAGGTAAACAAAGAGCGAGACAGTGAAAGAACAGGTAAACAAACGGTGAGACAGTGAAAGAACAGGTAAACAAACGGCGAGACAGTGAAAGAACAGGTAAACAAACAGCGAGACAGTGAAAGAACAGGTAAACAAACAGCGAGACAGTGAAAGAACAGGTAAACAAAGAGCGAGACAGTGAAAGAACAGGTAAACAAAGAGCGAGACAGTGAAAGAACAGGTAAACAAATGGCGAGACAGTGAAAGAACAGGTAAACAAACAGCGAGACAGTGAAAGAACAGGTAAACAAAGAGCAAGACAGTGAAAGAACAGGTAAACAAAGAGCGAGACAGTGAAAGAACAGGTAAACAAACGGCGAGACAGTGAAAGAACAGGTAAACAAACAGCGAGACAGTGAAAGAACAGGTAAACAAATGGCGAGACAGTGAAAGAACAGGTAAACAAACAGCGAGACAGTGAAAGAACAGGTAAACAAAGAGCGAGACAGTGAAAGAACAGGTAAACAAATGGCGAGACAGTGAAAGAACAGGTAAACAAACAGCGAGACAGTGAAAGAACAGGTAAACAAAGAGCAAGACAGTGAAAGAACAGGTAAACAAAGAGCGAGACAGTGAAAGAACAGGTAAACAAACAGCGAGACAGTGAAAGAACAGGTAAACAAACAGCGATCGGACAGACAGACCTCCAGAGATCGGATAGACGAACGTCCAGAGATCAGAGAGACAAACGTCCAAAGATCGGACAGACGGACCTCCAGAGAATGGACAGATGGACCTCCAGAGATTGGACAGACGGACCTCCAGAGATCAGACAGTCAGATGTCCAGAGATCGGACAGACGGACCTCCAGAGATCAGACAGTCAGATGTCCAGAGATCGGACAGATGGACCTCCAGAGATTGGACAGACAGACCTCCAGATATTGGACAGATGGACCTCCAGAGATCAGACAGATGGACCTCCAGAGATCGGATAGATGAACGTCCAGAGATCAGAGACAAACGTCCAAAGATCGGACAGATGGACCTCCAGAGATTGGACAGATGGACCTCTAGAGATTGGACAGATGGACCTCCAGAGATTGGATAGATGGACCTCCAGAGATCAGACAGTCGGATGTCCAGAGATCGGACAGATGGACCTCCAGAGATCAGACAGTCGGACGTCCAGAGATCGGACAGTCGGACCTCCAGAGATTGGACAGATGGACCTCCAGAGATCGGACAGATGGACGTCCAGAGATCAGACAGATAGACGTCCAGAGATCAGACAGACGGACCTCCAGAGATCAGACAGTTGTCCAGAGATCGGACAGTTGGACCTCCAGAGATTGGACAGATGGATGTCCAGAGATCGGACAGATGGACGTCCAGAGATCAGACAGTCGGACATCCAGAGATCAGACAGATGTACAGAGATCGTACAGATGGACCTCCAGAGATCGGACAGATGGACGTCCAGAGATCAGACAGTCGAACGTCCAGATATCAGACAGACGTACAGAGATCGGACAGATGGACCTCCAGAGATCGGACAGACGGATGTCCAGAGATCAGACAGACATCCAGAGATCGGACAGATGGACGTCCAGAGATCGGACAGACATATATATTTATATATTTACATATTTATAATTACACAAAACACTTTTTTACGGATTTCCAGTCCTGGTTAGCCGGTTGTCTCACTCGTCAGTCCACATTTCATATTTCTAGAACACAAACTGAGTCTTAAAAACACGATAAATAATAATATTATTAATAAAGTGCTGCAGTGAGAGCTCTGTGGTCAGGAGTTGGAGAACCTCTGGTGTAGAATGTGTTACCTGGGGATGTTCCAGGCGTCTCCGAGTGACTGCCATAGCTGATCCTCCTCAGGAGAAGCTTCTTCACTCAGGAAACACACAGAGTCCGGCTCCAGCAGAGGAGCGACCACAGTGGGGGGGGTGTCATCATCATACACAGCTACGATCTACACACACACACACACACACACACACACACACACACAGATATATACACACACACACACAGATATACACACACACACACAGATATACACACACCCACAGAGATACACACACACATACCCACACACAGACACATCCACACACGCACACACACAGACACACACACAGATATACACACACACAGATATACACACACCCACAGAGATACACACACACATATATACACACACACACACACACACACACACAGAAATATATATACACACACAGATATACACACACACACACAGATATACACACACCCACAGAGATACACACACACATGCACATATACACACAGACACACCCACACACAAAGAGAAACACAAAGAGAAAGTGTGTGTGTAGGTGTGTGAGTGTATATCTGTGTGTGTGTGTCTGTGTGTGTGTGTGTGCGTGTGTATGTATATATATATATATATATATATATATATATATATATATATATATATGTGCGTGTGTGTGTATGTGTGTATATAGGTGTGTGTGTTGTGTGCGTGTGTATCTATGTGTGTGTGTGTGTGTGTCTGTGTGTGTGTTTGTTTCCTCACCAGCTCCAGAACAGAGAACAGACTGTGGACCAGGTCAGCAGCACTGGGGTCACTAATCTTCCCATTCAGTTCAGCCTGAGACAGAAAACATGGAGAGTATAAATTTACAGGACTAGGAAATCTATAGATCTATAGGTTTTGTAATCTATTGATGGGACTGATAATCTGTAGATGTGGTTGGTGAATGGGATTGGTAATCTGTAGATGTGGTTGTAGTTGGTGGACAGGACTGGTAATCTGTAGATGTGGTTGTAGTTGGTGGACAGGACTGGTAATCTGTAGATGTGGTTGTAGTTGGTGGACAGGACTGGTAATCTGTAGATGTGGTTGTAGTTGGTGGACAGGACTGGTAATCTGTAGATGTGGTTGTAGTTGGTGGATGGGATTGGTAATCCCACCAGTAATTGGTACCCACCAGCAGATTGAAGGCCATTTTGATTTTCTGCAGGCAGATTATGAACTGGTCCACTGAAGGGAGACCCTGCACAGCTTCAGAACACACACACACACACACACACACACACACACACACACACAGACACACACACACACACACACACACAGACACACACACACACACAGACACACACACACACACACACACACACACACACACACACACACACACACACACTTTTACACATTTTGTCCAACTCAGTAATCTTCTCTAATCTCAGAGGTTCCCTCCATGGTCCTGATGTCCTTGTGTCCTGCAGGGGCTGTTTTTTTCTACAGGGTGAGTCAAAAGTCCCAGGACAGTTTTATTTCAGAAGTGAAAGGGAAACTGACAGATCTGAAGACCCCAGCAAGTAATGGGTGAGGGGCCCTATCTTTTAGGCTATGTCTGGAACATGGCCACCATCTTGAAGCCACCAAATTGGATCAAGGGCAAGTTTAACCAATGGGAAGGTGGTCATGTTGCAGATCAAAGAAGACCGGTATTGTCTCAGAAATTGATCACAGCAGTCAGATTTGCAATATCATTTGAGATTCAAAAGTTATCAACACAGAAAGTTGCAACAACTGGGAACGTTGCCTGTGATGCACAGCTATGTGACGTGTTCACTGTGCCGTCCCTGGTGCTGAACACAGAGCTGAAGGTGCTGGATCCAGTCGTTATGAACCCGCATGAGAATCTCTGGAGAAATGCTGTCACAAATCGCTACGATGCGGTGCTGAAGGTGGTTTGTTGCGGATTTTCTCAGCATACACAATTTGTTTGAGATGACCGCAGAGATAAAAGTCCATAATACACTAAAAAATAAAATAAAATAAAACTGTGTCCTGTGACTTTTGACTAACCCTGTATAAACACCTGATTTAATAGGGCTTGTTGCTGGTTGTCACTGATTAGCTGACCAGGTGTTTCGGAGCAGGACAGGAGCACTTCAGGAGCAGAGCTGGGAAACCGTGGCCTGAGCTGATCGTCACCTTTCTGCTTTTTCTTCTTTTTCTTCTTCTTGTCCATTCTCGGCACCACGGCATCCACTTGGTCAGCAAACTCTTCAATATCATTGATCAAGTGGTTCAGTATGTCCTGCAGGGAAGCACAACTGTACAGCCTCTCCAGCATGAATGTTTCCCTAACAACCCAATCCCTATCGACCGTCTGGCATCAATCACCATGACAACCAGCTCTATAAACTCTGATATTACTGGCTGAGCAATGTAAGTCAGCTGTTCTACACACTCTTTTACTGAAATATTAAAGGAGTAATTTGGTGAAATATCTTAAAATAACTTTATACAATTTACACTAAATTACCCTCAACTCAGTCAGTCAGCCAAGATATGTTTAGTAATCTGTAGATTTGGATGGCAATCTGTAAATATAATTGGGTATTTTTTACATACAGTATTTGATAATCTGTAGCTGTAATTGGTAATCTGTAGATGTGGTTCATAATCTGTAGATGTGGTTCATATTCTGTAGATGTGGTTCATATTCTGTAGATGTGGTTCATAATCTGTAGATGTGGTTCATATTCTGTAGATGTGGTTCATAATCTGTAGATGTGGTTCATAATCTGATTTTGTTTGTATTTCTTTGGTCTTTAAGTGGGTAAAGTAATGGATTAAAGTCTTCAGTGTTTCATGAGTTTGGTGTGGGAGGAGTCTTACCACGTTCCTCTCTCTCTCCGTATAGGGGGCCGGAGCAGGAGGGGGGCTGTGGGTGTGTTTGGGTGTGACCTTTGCAGGGGGAGGCGGTGTCAGTGGCTGCCGTCTGGTCATGGCTGGAGTTGGAGCTGGACTGTCATCTGGAGGAATAAGACTCAGAACTTCAAAAGAACCGTTTTTGGTTTGATTTTAAGATTTTACGCTATTCAGCTCAGGAATGTACCGTAGTCTGGAGCGCTCCACTCCTCAAAACGAGGTTCTGGGGGAGTCCACTCTCTTCGCTCTGGAGAGGGGCTTCTGGTGTTTCTCACAACAAAAGCCCCTGGTCTTCCTCTGCTGGCAAGAGAAAGACTTAAAACCTTATTGGATTCCCCCTGTTGTCCACAGGCTCTGAGAACTAAACCAGGAGCTGAGGAAACATCTGGTTTCCGAGACCCAGATTAAACCCAAACTTGGAGAAAATGTGATTTTTTTCTGACACTGCTGTTCAGTCCAGAAATAATAATACATATTTGTCTCAAAACAGCCCTAAAGGCCAGAGGACACTGACAAGACAAAAAACTGAAACCCAACCAAGCACAAACATCTGGTTGGTGTGCCATACCTGTGTTTGACTCAATGTCACTCCTTTTTCTCTACTTTCTACAGAAAGTTGGTCTGGTTGGTGTAATCTGGCCTTTACTGTTTGTAGCAGTGGTTTGGGGACTGGGATTAAGATTGGGAGTGTCTGGTTAATAACTGATTACCTGTTTATCTGATTGTTTTGGTCCTGGGCCTCAGTCGTACCGTTTTGTAAGATTCGTTCAAGATCTCTTTTGATGTAATCAGCCTAAAGAACAAACAAGTCAGATTTAGAGCTTCTTTCTATGTGTTAGTTTGGGCTGCTGGAGGTGTTTCATGGATTCAGTTGCTTAATTTCCCCATTTTCCCACAGTCCAATTCAAAAAATCATCACCTGCATGTTCACATCAGGGTTTTGTTATTTCATTAGAGTGATTGGAAGAAGACTATCGTTACTGAAGGAGCTCATCCATAATTACTCCCCTAGACCTCCTAGAGTAAAAGTGCTCTAGCTGCAGTAGTGCTCAGTGATGTGCAGGACTATCACTACATCCATCAGCAGATCATTTGATCTTCTGGGTAATACAGCCGAGCCTGTCTGAACCATTTCAGTTAGATTCAGAGGAATGACGTGTCGTTTTCCGCTGTGGTTCTCACCTTTACAGAGTCACTCTGGAACATGAAGACACTGCTGGCTCTGTCCTGCACTGAGATGATCAGCAAGGAGTTATAGACACAGCTGTCCTGCTCAGCCTTCACCTCTAACACGCCGCTCAACGCCAGGGAATCCAGCTCCTCCTGCGGACAGAGGGAGACGGAGGAAAACAGAAACTAGTGAACGAAAGAAATGCTGCAAGAAATGTCCGACCATGTTATACATCACACCACTACCCTAACTTGCCTGTCTAGTACCCCATATTACCCCTAACATCCCATTCTAGTACCCTATATTACCCCTAAGTTTCAGTTAAGTTTAGTACCCCAAAGTACATTTACCACATCACCCTACTGCCCCATATTAACACAACATAGCTTGTTACTCAATATCACCGCTATTATACCACTTCACTACGCCACATTACTGTATAGCCACCCCAATACCCCACAATTAACCCCAGCCTGTTACCCCACACTCTACTTCATTACCCTCACAATTAACCCCAGCCTGTTACCCCCACACTCTACTTCATTACCCTCACAATTAACCCCAGCCTGTTACCCCCACACTCTACTTCATTACCCTCACAATTAACCCCAGCCTGTTACCCCCACACTCTACTTCATTACCCTCACAATTAACCCCAGCCTGTTACCCCCACACTCTACTTCATTACCCTGGTATTAACCCCAGCCTGTTACCCCCTCACTCTACTTCATTACCCTGGTATTAACCCCAGCCTGTTACCCCCTCACTCTACTTCATTACCCTGGTATTAACCCCAGCCTGTTACCCCCTCACTCTACTTCATTACCCTGGTATTAACCCCAGCCTGTTACCCCCTCACTCTACTTCATTACCCTGGTATTAACCCCAGCCTGTTACCCCCACACTCTACTTCATTACCCTGGTATTAACCCCAGCCTGTTACCCCCTCACTCTACTTCATTACCCTGGTATTAACCCCAGCCTGTTACCCCCTCACTCTACTTCATTACCCTGGTATTAACCCCAGCCTGTTACCCCCTCACTCTACTTCATTACCCTGGTATTAACCCCAGCCTGTTACCCCCTCACTCTACTTCATTACCCTGGTATTAACCCCAGCCTGTTACCCCCTCACTCTACTTCATTACCCTGGTATTAACCCCAGCCTGTTACCCCCTCACTCTACTTCATTACCCTGGTATTAACCCCAGCCTGTTACCCCCACACTCTACTTCATTACCCTGGTATTAACCCCAGCCTGTTACCCCCACACTCTACTTCATTACCCTGGTATTAACCCCAGCCTGTTACCCCCTCACTCTACTTCATTACCCTGGTATTAACCCTAGCCTGTTACCCCCTCACTCTACTTCATTACCCTGGTATTAACCCCAGCCTGTTACCCCCTCACTCTACTTCATTACCCTGGTATTAACCCCAGCCTGTTACCCCCACACTCTACTTCATTACCCTGGTATTAACCCCAGCCTGTTACCCCCTCACTCTACTTCATTACCCTGGTATTAACCCCAGCCTGTTACCCCCTCACTCTACTTCATTACCCTGGTATTAACCCCAGTCTGGTACAATTTCAAATCAATTCTCTGTAATATCTGCTGTGGGGGCTTGTTGATGGGACGGTCACTCTGGGTGGCCATATAAGCAGAACTTTCCTGTTGCAAACATTGAGCCCATCGGATCAGTTTATTCAGTGTTGCAACAGCATCTCCTGAACACTGACCTTGGTCTCAATGTCAATGAGCAGCAGATTTCCGTTGACCACCTTCAGTAGCATATCCTGCCCCCACACACGGCCAGTGTCCTCCAGCAGCTTCAGACGCTCCACACACTCTGGCACCCCCTGCAGCTCCCCCCCCAGCTCACACGTCAACAAGTGCTGCATAATAATACAGACAGTCCCTCATAGATCTGCAGTCCACATTACAGACTGTGGATAAAGGAAAACACACCTGACAGCAGTTATCTGATCACAGGGAATGTTACTGGTCTCTGATCACAGGGAATGTTACTGGTCTCTGATCATAGGGAATGTTACTGGTCTCTGATCACAGGGAATGTTACTGGTCTCTGATCACAGGGAATGTTACTGGTCTCTGATCATAGGGAATGTTACTGGTCTCTGATCACAGGGAATGTTACTGGTCTCTGATCACAGGGAATGTTACTGGTCTCTGATCATAGGGAATGTTACTGGTCTCTGATCATAGGGAATGTTACTGGTCTCTGATCACAGGGAATGTTACTGGTCTCTGATCACAGGGAATGTTACTGGTCTCTGATCATAGGGAATGTTACTGGTCTCTGATCATAGGGAATGTTACTGGTCTCTGATCATAGGCAATGTTACTGGTCTCTGATCATAGGGAATGTTACTGGTCTCTGATCACAGGGAATGTTACTGGTCTCTGATCATAGGGAATGTTACTGGTCTCTGATCATAGGGAATGTTACTGGTCTCTGATCATAGGGAATGTTACTGGTCTCTGATCATAGGCAATGTTACTGGTCTCTGATCACAGGGAATGTTACTGGTCTCTGATCATAGGGAATGTTACTGGTCTCTGATCATAGGGAATGTTACTGGTTTCTGATCATAGGGAATGTTACTGGTCTCTGATCATAGGGAATGTTACTGGTCTCTGATCATAGGGAATGTTACTGGTCTCTGATCATAGGGAATGTTACTGGTCTCTGATCGTAGGGAATGTTACTGATCTCGTGACTTTTATTAAGGGCAATTCCAGGGTTGTGGTCGATATAGTCCAGGGTCATTGAGCCAACATGGATTGATCAGGGGGCAGACCTGACAAACAAACAAGAATCACACAATAAACAAAATCCCAAACAACAAACAATCAGAACAATCAAACAAGTTTACAAACATAAAAAAAGACCAACGAAAACTAGGGATGACGAGGAACAGGTGGAAACAATCAGCGGCGGAGTCACGAAACAAGGGGCAGGACTAGATGGGAAAACAAAAAGCACGTGGACTAGACCAAAACACAACACAAACACATGGACAGGACTGGAAGGGACCAATCGTGACAAAATGGTGTTGATCTCTGATTCTATGGATCATTATTGATAGTTAAAGAAGCTTGAATCATAATTGTATAGTAATATTTCCTGCTGCAGTAAGAGGCGTAAGGGAACAGTATGAGTGTTGATGGTGTTACCTCCACTCTGTACTGGAATTTGCTGAGCTGTTTGTTGATGGACTTGGCGTACTGACTCCTACTCACTGTGGGGTTAAGATGAGAAAATCTTACTGAACAGAACTCTGCAGGCTTCAGAACTGTGTGTACGGTGTGAGCACTCACAGTAGATGGCTTTACCGCTGGGTCTGGATAACCTGGAGCTCAGAGACGAGTTTTCATCGCCAGAGTAAACACTGAAACGGAGAAAACAGTCATTAAAAATAATACACACAAAACAATAAGCACACATAAAAGGCTGCTCTTTTCCAAAAAATCTGCAAAACATTACCAACACCCTCCAACACCTCACTAACACCCTCCTACACCCTCCCATACCCCAACACCCTCCAACACCCTCCAACACCTCACTAACACTCCAACACCGTCCCACACCCTACCTATACTCTCCCATACCCCAACACCCTCCAACACCCTCCAACACCTCACTAACACTCCAACACCGTCCCACACCCTACCTATACCCTCCCATACCCCAACAACCTCCAACACCTCACTAACACCGTCCCACACCCTACCTATACCCTCCCATACCCCAACACCCTCCAACACCTCACTAACACCGTCCCACACCCTACCTATACTCTCCCATACCCCAACACCCTCCAACACCTCACTAACACTCCAACACCGTCCCACACCCTACCTATACCCTCCCATACCCCAACAACCTCCAACACCTCACTAACACCGTCCCACACCCTACCTATACCCTCCCATACCCCAACACCCTCCAACACCTCACTAACACCGTCCCACACCCTACCTATACTCTCCCATACCCCAACACCCTCCAACACCCTCCAACACCTCACTAACACTCCAACACCGTCCCACACCCTACCTATACCCTCCCATACCCCAACAACCTCCAACACCTCACTAACACCGTCCCACACCCTACCTATACTCTCCCATACCCCAACACCCTCCAACACCCTCCAACACCTCACTAACACTCCAACACCGTCCCACACACTACCTATACCCTCCCATACCCCAACAACCTCCAACACCTCACTAACACCGTCCCACACCCTACCTATACTCTCCCATACCCCAACACCCTCCAACACCCTCCAACACCTCACTAACACTCCAACACCGTCCCACACCCTACCTATACCCTCCCATACCCCAACACCCTCCAACACCTCACTAACACCGTCCCACACCCTACCTATACTCTCCCATACCCCAACACCCTCCAACACCCTCCAACACCTCACTAACACTCCAACACCGTCCCACACCCTACCTATACCCTCCCATACCCCAACAACCTCCAACACCTCACTAACACCGTCCCACACCCTACCTATACCCTCCCATACCCCAACACCCTCCAACACCTCACTAACACCCCAATACCCTCCCACATTTACACCCTAGGTCTAAAGTCCCTGTTTTACTTATTAACTACTGATTGTGTCAAAGATACCTGTACCTGGACTGGATTGAGTCGGTGTAGCTGCTGGAGCTGAAGTCAAAAACACTGCTGCTCCCAAACATCTTCAGCTACACACACACACACACACACACACACACGCACAGTAAAGTACAGTCTTATCACTCCATATATTAATATGTATAGCCATCCAGTCAAGTTCATTTATAGAGAACATTTACAAACAAAAACTGTTGTTCAATCACATCAGAAAGTAATAACAGAGGAGAATAAAGTAAACAGAGTAAACAAACTGATCACCACACACACCACACACACCAGAGGATGATCTCTGCTCTTATCAACATCACTGATCTCTGCTCTAATCAACACCACTGATCTCTGCTCTTATCAACACCACTGATCTCTGCTCTTATCAACATCACTGATCTCTGCTCTTATCAACATCACTGATCTCTGCTCTAATCAACACCACTGATCTCTGCTCTTATCAACACCACTGATCTCTGCTCTTATCAACATCACTGATCTCTGCTCTTATCAACACCACTGATCTCTGCTCTTATCAACACCACTGATCTCTGCTCTTATCAACATCACTGATCTCTGCTCTTATCAACACCACTGATCTCTGCTCTTATCAACACCACTGATCTCTGCTCTTATCAACACCACTGATCTCTGCTCTTATCAACACCACTGATCTCTGCTCTTATCAACATCACTGATCTCTGCTCTTATCAACACCACTGATCTCTGCTCTTATCAACATCACTGATCTCTGCTCTTATCAACACCACTGATCTCTGCTCTTATCAACATCACTGATCTCTGCTCTTATCAACACCACTGATCTCTGCTCTTATCAACATCACTGATCTCTGCTCTTATCAACACCACTGATCTCTGCTCTTATCAACACCACTGATCTCTGCTCTTATCAACACCACTGATCTCTGCTCTTATCAACATCACTGATCTCTGCTCTTATCAACACCACTGATCTCTGCTCTTATCAACATCACTGATCTCTGCTCTTATCAACACCACTGATCTCTGCTCTTATCAACACCACTGATCTCTGCTCTTATCAACATCACTGATCTCTGCTCTTATCAACATCACTGATGTCTGCTCTTATCAACACCACTGATCTCTGCTCTTATCAACATCACTGATGTCTGCTCTTATCAACACCACTGATCTCTGCTCTTATCAACATCACTGATCTCTGCTCTTATCAACATCACTGATCTCTGCTCTTATCAACATCACTGATCTCTGCTCTTATCAACATCACTGATCTCTGCTCTTATCAACACCACTGATCTCTGCTCTTATCAACACCACTGATCTCTGCTCTTATCAACACCACTGATCTCTGCTCTTATCAACACCACTGATCTCTGCTCTTATCAACATCACTGATCTCTGCTCTTATCAACACCACTGATCTCTGCTCTTATCAACATCACTGATCTCTGCTCTTATCAACACCACTGATCTCTGCTCTTATCAACATCACTGATCTCTGCTCTTATCAACACCACTGATCTCTGCTCTTATCAACATCACTGATCTCTGCTCTTATCAACACCACTGATCTCTGCTCTTATCAACACCACTGATCTCTGCTCTTATCAACACCACTGATCTCTGCTCTTATCAACATCACTGATCTCTGCTCTTATCAACACCACTGATCTCTGCTCTTATCAACATCACTGATCTCTGCTCTTATCAACACCACTGATCTCTGCTCTTATCAACACCACTGATCTCTGCTCTTATCAACATCACTGATCTCTGCTCTTATCAACATCACTGATGTCTGCTCTTATCAACACCACTGATCTCTGCTCTTATCAACATCACTGATGTCTGCTCTTATCAACACCACTGATCTCTGCTCTTATCAACATCACTGATCTCTGCTCTTATCAACATCACTGATCTCTGCTCTTATCAACATCACTGATCTCTGCTCTTATCAACATCACTGATCTCTGCTCTTATCAACATCACTGATCTCTGCTCTTATCAACACCACTGATCTCTGCTCTTATCAACATCACTGATCTCTGCTCTTATCAACACCACTGATCTCTGCTCTTATCAACATCACTGATCTCTGCTCTTATCAACATCACTGATCTCTGCTCTTATCAACATCACTGATCTCTGCTCTTATCAACACCACTGATCTCTGCTCTTATCAACACCACTGATCTCTGCTCTTATCAACACCACTGATCTCTGCTCTTATCAACATCACTGATCTCTGCTCTTATCAACATCACTGATCTCTGATGTGTGGAATGGTATTGATCTCTGATTGTGTGGAATATTATTGATCTCTGATCATGTGGAATATTATTGATCTCTGATTGTGTGGAATATTA
Organism: Pygocentrus nattereri; assembly: GCF_015220715.1. Lineage (NCBI taxonomy): Eukaryota > Metazoa > Chordata > Actinopteri > Characiformes > Serrasalmidae > Pygocentrus > Pygocentrus nattereri. Next base: position 35,737,182 of record NC_051231.1, on the reverse strand, counting down.
TTGATCTCTGATTGTGTGGAATGGTACTGATCTGTGATCATGTGGAATGTTAGTCACCTGTGCTCCTGGTAACGCCTGTTATTTCTTTCTGTGCTATTTGCAGGATTTATGGTGCAATAAAGAACTATAACCCCTCTGCTCAGATAGAACCCTGAGTGACATCACACACATACATCCAATCAGCGCTCGATTACAGATTATATAATTAAACACATTCAAATCCATGAAGCTTCCAGAATCCATAATAACCCTTATAAGTCCAGTCAGTCATAATAATTCAGTCATCAACATCTGTAATTACTTCAACATCTGTCACATGTCTCTGTTCACTGGAGCTTAATTTTTGTCCAGAAACCATCTCAGCACCTCAGCAGGTCCAGAGCAGTTTCACCTCCACAGAACACAACCCGGTTCTGCCTTTTCAGCCAGATTCATTTAACTCAGATATTTCCTGCACTTATTAAAGCCTCAGATCCAGCAAATTAATCAATAACAACACAGAGAACAATGTCAAATGATTCCGCAGCAACAGGTACATTCAGTGAGTCAGAGCTCTGGGCGTTGATCTCTCAACATAATTCAAATAATATTCCACAACCTGATTTTCTCATTTTCTGGAGTTATTATGAAGCTGTAGGAGTGAGGTACAGAAATCTGGATCCGTGAAGGTTAGAGAGTCCTCTAGGGTTTAATCCTCTTTGCTCTGCTTACCTTCAGTAAACAGGATCAGTGGTTAAATAAATAGGTTTTTCATTTGTATTGAACTTTTTAACAACAAGCAAAAATGCTTTAAAGTCTTAAACCATCACACACAGATCAAATGACCTGAACACTGACCGCTCACATGTCCGGGTGTTTCTGTATGCTGATGATTGAAACAGTAAGAGTTTGGATTTAAACAGAGAAGTGAAAGGTTGAAAGGAGTGCAGGTCGGTCGCTGATCTTCAACTGAAATACAGTAAACAGTCATTATTCTCCTGAATATTGAAGGGCTTTGAGTTTTACCTCTGACGTGTCCTGGTGTCTCTGCTGGGCTGCTTTTGTTTTCTGGCGTTAGTTCAGTTTTCCTCTTGCGGAGTGTGAGTCCGTCATACTGAAGATCCAAACCACCGTCGGAGAGAAAGACCAGTGATAACGATATAACAGAGAATCTCCCTGAGCGGCTCAGAGCAAAGTCCAGCAGGGCGAGGACCTGCACTGACCGGAAACAGCCAGGTGGGCCTGTAAAAACCTCCTAACGGTGATAAACAGAACAAAACAAATGCTCCAAATCCTGTTCACACCAATGTACATTACAGCTATGAATGTTTAGAGATACAAGTAAAGCTACTGGGTGTCTGAAAGACGGATGTGCAGTGAGTGTGAGGGCTGATGGATGTGGGCTTGTCTCTGCTGTAATTATGCAGATCCAAGGCCATCACTGATCTCACCTGCTGATTAACCAGAACTTACCTTCCCCAACCTGCAGCACCCATAACTACACCACAGCCTGATCTCAGTATTTAACCCTAAACGTCGCTGCGAGCGCGCCGCTGCGATATTAAGCACACAGGCACCGCCTTCCTCCGTCGCCCTCATTAATATGGAGAATTGAAGTCTTGGCCTTTTATTATTCCATACAAATTTTGAAAAAATTCTCTGAATCATTGAAGAACATTGTGGGTTAATGGGAAGAGATTGACTGAAATAAATAAAGTAAGTGAGGAAGGAAATTCATTCTTATAACCTTCCCCCTGCCAAACGAGGAAATGGGGAGAAAGTTCCATCATTTAAGATCATGTTTATGTTATTGATAAGTGGGAGATCATTTTTGTCTAAGAGGTTATTAAGGTCTGGATTCATGTGAATACCTTGCTAACTGAAAGGGGGATGTAACTGCCCAAGGTGTGTTGGGGGATATATTTAGAGGTAGAGCTAACGATTTTGAAAAATTGATCTTACAGCCAGAGAATTTACTGTATTCTGATAAGCACTTCTTTATAGCTGGAATAGATTTTCCTGGGTGGGCCATGTACAGCAAAACATCCTTCATGTAGAGTGAGATTCGGTGGTCTGCTCTTCTAAAACCTGAGATGTCCTGGTGCAGAGACAGGGCAGCCTTGTCTTCTTCCTCGGTTCCTTGATCTAAAACCTTTCAGAAAGCAACCCATTCGTATTAACGACAGCGTCTGGGTCGGCCTACAGCAGTTTAACTACATGAATAAAAGTAGGACCCAAATTGAGTTTTGGCCATTCAATTCTATCAAATGCTTTCTCTGCATCCAGAGAAACAATAAAGGGCGGGATCATTTCTTTTTCTAGTAAAATCAAAAATATTCAACATGCTATGTGTATTATCAAAGCCATATCGCATTCTTATGATCCAGTTTGGTCTGGATTAATAAGTCTAGGTAAAATCACCTCTGATCGCTGTGCCAGCGCTTTAGCAATGTGTTTATTAAACGTATTGGTCTGTAAAAGGCGCAGTCCTCTGGGTCTTTGTCTTTCTTGAGTATGATACATATTGAGGCACTTTTCCAGGTTTCCAGCATGATATTTTGAGTACTCAGATCCATGATAACTGGCATCAATAAAGATTGAAGTTCAGGCCAAAATGTTAGGAATATCAAAATGAACATGTACAGTAACTGGGGCATGATCAGATGCTGGACTGTGCTACTTGGGTTAGATATACTCAGTTCTGGAATAAGAAGCATGTGGGTCAGAATAAAGGGTATAGTTTCTAATCCATGGGTTCAATTCACACCAGATATCAATTAGATCAGCATTTTTACACATTTCTTTTAAAACTGATGAGGATCTAGAATTAGAAAGTGTGCTAGGTGATGATCTGTCTATTACATGATCCACGTGCAGTTAAAGTCGCCTGCCAAGAGTCCCATCCCTTTACAATGCTGATTAAAAGACAGTAGTATATCTTCATTAGGGGCATAGACGCTAAGTATGCTAATGTGTTGACCCAACAGTAAACCTGAGATTAAGACAAAGCTTCCCTCGGGGTCATTCATTTGAGATTCACATATGAACGGTAGATGCTTTGAGAGGAGAAAAAGACCAGCCCAACCCAGTCTCGCTTTCATTTTAAATGCTCTGCATCAGGAAGGTGTGTCTCCTGAAGAATTGAGGTTTTCTCTTTTTATTTCTCGTTACATTTTTTTTTGCTTAACTGCATGACCCAAACCCTATACATTCCATGTAGTACATTAATATAGACTATCCACATCTTAATCGATAAGGAACATGTGTATTGACTATATATGTGGCCCATATAAAAAACTGTACGTTGAGTGCCTTTTATGATCTAAGAACTATGAAACAACCCAGTAAAACCCATATCCACCCTCCCAACCCTGTCGTAACAAAGCTACAAATGAAGCATAGTGCCCTAATGGCATAATCACGGCAGCAGAGCAACCGAGACCGTCCCAACCATTGGCAGAAAGAAAAATGACAGACAGTACAGCGATCGCCAGTAGAGGGAAAAGGATAAGAGTAGATACATCATTATAAGAAGAAAAACAGGCAAACAAAGAACCAAAACTATTACTTATTGTAGTGATAGGGTTAGAAGGAATACCTACAACTAAGCAAAGACAAACATCATTTGTGTCAACAGTATGCATACCATAAAACCAAGCTTTCAGGGGAAGGAGAAAAAAACAACGTAAATCCAACGAAGCGCCATTTATTAGACCAGACAGTCCAACAAAGGACCAAATCAGAAGTCAGTATATTATATAATGTACAATTTAAACAGCACCTCGAATCCGGTGAATCTCAACTATTCACCCCAGAGACTCGCAAAGCCATAATCATTCAAGACTTTTCCACCAACTCCTGCGCGTGTGGCCTCAAGACTTTTCAAGAAATCCTGGGCTGCAGCAGGTGTGGAGAACAGCTGCGTCTTCCCTGTGTAAAGACACCGCAGCTGTGCAGGGTAAGCAAAGCCTCGGTACATATGAATGTATTTTTCACTGCTTCGCACTCCCGGCGACTCCTCATTCCCTCTGCGGAAAAATCTTGGAAAATACGAACGGTGCTGTTGTTATGTACGACGTGTCATTTCACCTGAGCAGCTCAGAGTACCGTCTCTTCGTCTTTGAGTTTGAGAGCGCAGCAGGTGCTCTGTGCGCCCATTCGATCTCCAAGCTAAGGTCGGCGGGAAGCTCCAGCCAAACAGGGAGCATTTCTCTTAGAAACTCTGCTAAATTGGAACCCTCAGCTTTCTCGAGTCAACCGATTATTCTCAGACTTTTACGCCGTTCACACACAGTTCTCCTCTCAGCTTAGCTATCGCGGCCTGCTGAGTGTCTGCCGAGTCGTCCGGCGTGGAGATCCTGTTCTCGGCCTCAGACTGTGGATATGGAGCTACCGATGGTACTGAGGCGTGTGTCGATGCTGTCCAGCCGAAAGTCTATTAGTCCAAGTCGGGATCCAATTCCTCGTGTTTCAGCTAGCACTGGGTCGTTTTGGCTAACGTCGCCATGTTCGTCAAGGCTCTTCTTCTCGACAGTGCAAGCACGTTGAGGCTGTGCAGCATTAAAAAGCGGAAAATCTCGGCTATCTTGTGATTTAGACGTCTCCCGCACTTTAGGCGTTGAATAAATGATAAAACAACAGTCTGTCCGTGGGATAAAATGATATATTACGAGGATGAGTAGATTCAGGCAGCCATCCGTTAGAAGGTCACTTGGCTCCCCCAGGCAGGTATCTGTATAAACTTCATTGGACCGGCACCAAACAGAAGTTACAGTATCATCGCCTCGCCCAATGCAGACTTGGCATTCATCACTGAAGATTCCTTTCATCCAGTCATCCACGGTCCATGCCTGCTTTAGCCCACTGTAACCTTTCGTTGGGCTTTTCTAGATTTTTCCCATTTCTTATAGTTGGGTCTCAGACACTGACTCCTGTTTCCGCCCACTTCTTTCTCATTTGTATTGTTGTGCATTTTCCGTTTTCAGGACATTTGGCTTTAAGTTTCCTATGCTGACGCGTTGAGGTTTTCCTTGCTCTACCTGTGTGCTTCCCTTTTACAACCTTCCCGTCTTGTTTGTACTTGGTCCAGATTTTAGACACAGCTGACCCGGAACAACCAACGTCTTTTGTAACATTCCGTGATGATTTACCTTCTTGAGGAAGTTTTATAAATCTCTCCTTTGTTTCTACTGACATGTCCCGTGTTGGAGCCGTGATTCACATCAATCCACTTTGTGCAACAGCTCTCCAAGGGGTGCGCACTTTAACTGAAAACGAATTAGCAGATTTAATTTGATGCAGGTGTTTGTTTTAGAACTGCAAATCACAACACAATTCCATAATACTTTCCTCAGAATTGAATGATTCCATAGTCAGTTCCAAGTGTAACTGACTACAGCAAATATATATATATATATATATTTATTTTTTTATTGTTTTCTTAATGCCAGAAGGTTGGAATTTTGAAAAATGTTTTGTGGCATGTCTCTGTGATTCACTTTTCTCTACAAAATTAAACAATGAAAGATCTTCCTCCAACAGTAGTGATTCCATCATTTTTGCCGTGGGTTGTAAACGTTTGGATCTCTCAGATGAATGATCTCTCCTGCTCAGACACTCTGCAGGGTGGCGACTGCCGACTGGGTCTGGACTCATTAATTATGATTAATGTCTGACAGATTCTAACATGAAGCACCGTCACTCCAGCTGCTGCCTCTTAGAACAGTCACCAGCAGAGGGTGCTGTAACTTCAGGATTACATATGGGGTCAGTCTCTCGTTCGCTAAGGTCGACTGTGGTTTGAGCTGCTGCTCCCACTCTGATGGGGGAAACTGTCCGTTTTCAGTTTTCAGTTTTCAAGCCATCAGAAAATTTCTCAGCCAGCGACACATTCCAGACCTGCCTGCACAGACAGGGACTCTTTTCCGACCAATCATGTCTTTCATCCATGTCAAACCACCAAGAGCAGGAGATTCTGTTTAGGGCTTGAACCAACGACCTTCTGATCACAGTTCAGAGCTCAGAGCAGCAGGAGCGCAATCACAGAGACTGGACTTTAGGCTTCTTATAGATTAGCAGCTTTACAGTGAAGATGCGCAAAACATCAACTAAAGACCTCAATCTTGGTCAGAATTTAAAACCATAAACTTCCGAGACAAGGCATCTCAGTGCTAGACATCTTTTCTCACCGCATGCTGTGGAGAGGAGATGAAAGCATGACCTGAAGGTTCCTGAGCAGGATTTGAATTCATAACCTCCTGACTTGGAGAACCAGGCTTCTAAGCAGTGAGTCCTCAACAAGCACTGCTGCTCTGAAGACTCATCAGAAACAAAAAGTGTCTCTGAGCATGCTGAATGTTTCGGTGGGATTTTTGGAGAAACAAAAACATCTGAAGCTTCTTCTATGGCTTTCAAACATCTGAGAAGTCCATGCAGATCATTAAAAGTGAAGGTGTTTTATGAACCCTAACCCTAACAAATATTTAACAGGCAATCAAAGCAAAATTACTGTTCAAAATTAAAATTTATCTGCATAATGAACTGAAACGCTCTGTTCTAGATAAACTTACCGAGTCAGAACCGTTCACAGTGGTGGTGATGGGAACCAGACGTCCCTCTAAAAGCTCCTCACAGTGGTGGTGATGGGAACCAGACGTCCCTCTAAAAGCTCCTACAGAAAGTTCCTACATGAACTGGTTCTGAATTCACTGCCTGATGACTGAGATGCTGTTTTATGAGAGTTTAGAGAACTTCAACTCCATTCATGGTGGAGGGAGACATGCAGGGCGCTGTGCGGCAAAATAGTCCCCAAAGAAAACTCATTATTCCAGATTTTCCACTGTTTTCCATCATCAACATTCCAGATAAGCTCAGAAGACTCGTGTAGGTTCTCTGGAGGTTCTGGATGGTAAATAAAGTGTCTATATCTGTGTTGTAGTCATGGCGACGCCTGGTTCCCATCACCACCACTGTAAAGACGTCAGAATCCCTCTGTTTAGAGCTCAACACTGAATTATGGGAAATGTCTTGAATTCACATCAATTAAAACAACAGAATTGATTCAGTCGGGTGTCAGATGAAAAGAGGAGGTAACTTTATTATAATTTTATTTATAAAAGCAAACACTAAATCATATCACATGACATGAGAACAAAATTAAAGCTGAGCTTAAACTTAAAACAGTACAGCAGTCCCAAAATACAGAAAACTACAACTAAAACTTTCATCTACACTTTATATATTATATATGTACAGATCCAGGTTTAGGAGATTACATCACCACAGGAGTCAATCAGCATGTTAAGATTAACAGGGAATGTTCAGAGAATCACCGCTAAAACCAACTCTACTGACCCCTAAAAGCCGCTCGCCGGGCCGCTCGCGGGGCCGCTCGCCACCAGTGCAGTGAAATTGTGCTCTGACGTCCGAATACCTCACAAAATAATTTAGGCCAAAACAAAGCGGTCAGTCTTTAACAGACCACATGGACAATTTACTGAGGTGTTTTAAATATATAGATGGTTCTAAAAGGGTACCAGTATTTCGATACCAAGCTTGTAACAGAAGAACCCTTTTTGGTACTATATAAAACCCTTTTCAAAAAGGGCCCATTTTCTATCAGAAGAACCCTTGAAGATCCTTATAGGTTCTTAAGCGTGTATAATAACGACAGCCTGTATAGATCCACACCACACAGCTGCAGTGAGCTCACAGCTCAGAGGAAACGAGTTTATGGAACATATGAATATTTCACTGCTCTGCTTCAGCGCCGCTGCGCCGCCACAAACTCGTCAATCATTAATAGACTGAAAGCTCAGCTGCAGGACAGACTTTGACCGACCATCCAGAACGGTGAGCGCGGCACGGCTGCTGAGGTTTCAGTGTAACGAGCACCGTGATTTACGCTAATCGATATGTTTTAAGTGACCTCATCGCTGCTTTTGTTAAATAAGACCTTTGAAAGTATTTAAACACTATTAAAGTCAAAATGTGCAAAATTTCTAATTTACTGTTCTTATGATGTCAGGAAACCAACTCGTTTACATATGCCCACCCACTCTGCCTACATCACTTTAGCCCCACCCATCACATATCCATCAGTTTAGTCATGCTAAAGTACTGACTGCATACAGGGCAGCCAATCAGAAGAGAGCTCATTATCATAGGCGGTTTCAAGGGCACCGCTTGGGTAGATCTAAGGGATAAAGAGAGTCAGGTAAAAATGAAGTATGAAATATAAAAGTTATAAGAGAAAAAACAAGCAATATGTAGTTTACGTGCAGTTTAATGTACAATAACCTAAATATTCTTTATGCTACATGACTGCCCCCCCACCCACCGTGTCTACCAGAGAGTGTTACTGAGCGTGCAGGGCGGTGGGCAGGTGGACATTGGCCCCTGGAGGGAGGGGCCAGGTGTCGTGTCCCTGGTGCGTCTGTAGGAGGCGGTAGAGCTGCTTCAGCTGAGTGACGATGTTGTCTTTGATGTCGGGGACGGAGATCTGCAGACGGACGCTGCTGCTGTCGAATGAGCGCGTGCCGTCACCGGAGAACATCTCGCAGATGATCCGAGCCACCACCGGGGTCACCTGCACAAACAGGAGAACCTTAACACCACCGTCACGGTCAGGCATACAGATCAGACCCCCTTTAACCTGAACACGCAGATTAACCATTCCACACGGAACATCTACAAACCTGGTGGGTTTACACTCTCAAAGCGGTCAGCTATCACGCTACCAGCTCTGCTCACCACACGACACGACTGACCAACCGAAGCTCCACTGACGCGACTTCAGATGACAGCGACTCAAATCTGAGGAGGCGAACTCGGGCGGCTGGTACTGGAGCTGTAGCCTCCTAGCTAAGCTAATGCTAAGTGGTTAAATTACATGGACAGCAGTGACGCAGCCAGATGGCAGAGCTCTAAACAGTTCAACACCAAGGTACAGTCGTGTGCAGAGGATTGTGCACCCCTGGACAGGTTCCAGGTATTTATTGATTTGAGTGTAAATAAGCTCCACGTCCTCTATAGAGACACAATACTGCACACTGCAAAATGCAGTTACTGATTATATTCAATATATTAGAGTTTTACAAATCATGTTTTCCCAATATGCTGATTTCAGTAAATAAGTGTGCAGGAGTGTGTCTCGGTAAACGATATGGAACTTATTTACACTCAGAAAATCCAGAAATACACAGAAATTGATCAGATCTAAATACTAAAATAAATACTGCAGTTGTTTTTATTTGTTATATTTTTGCATACGGCCATCTTACCTGCACCATGATGAGCTTCCTTTCTCGCGGCCGGCCGTCTGGCCACTCCTCTCCGAAACACAGGTGGATATCAAACTGAGGAAGGGCAGGAGACTGACCACGCTGGTGTGCAATCACACCTACAAACACAGATATATTACAAACTTTACTGAATTACTGACTCCGTCTAAGTAAAATTACTGATATGTGCATATGGTCGCTCTGACAGACTGTAATACACTACAGGAAGCGTAGGGGGCGATACGGCTTCTACTGTTTCATTTAAAAAGCTCTATAATGTTCATATGATCCACACAGTCGCTCTGACGGACTGTAATACACTACAGGAAGCGTAGGGGGCGATACGGCTTCTACTGTTTCATTTAAAAAGCTCTATAATGTTCATATGATCCACACAGTCGCTCTGACAGACTGTAATACACTACAGGAAGCGTAGGGGGCGATACGGCTTCTACTGTTTCATTTAAAAAGCTCTATAATGTTCATATGATCCACACAGTCGCTCTGACAGACTGTAATACACTACAGGAAGCGTAGGGGGCGATACGGCTTCTACTGTTTCATTTAAAAAGCTCTATAATGTTCATATGATCCACACAGTCGCTCTGACAGACTGTAATACACTACAGGAAGCGTAGGGGGCGATACGGCTTCTACTGTTTCATTTAAAAAGCTCTATAATGTTCATATGATCCACACAGTCGCTCTGACAGACTGTAATACACTACAGGAAGCGTAGGGGGCGATACGGCTTCTACTGTTTCATTTAAAAAGCTCTAATGTTCATATGATCCACACAGTCGCTCTGACAGACTGTAATACACTACAGGAAGCGTAGGGGGCGATACGGCTTCTACTGTTTCATTTAAAAAGCTCTATAATGTTCATATGATCCACACAGTCGCTCTGACAGACTGTAATACACTACAGGAAGCGTAGGGGGCGATACGGCTTCTACCGTTTCATTTAAAAAGCTCTATAATGTTCATATGATCCACACAGTCGCTCTGACAGACTGTAATACACTACAGGAAGCATAGGGGGCGATACGGCTTCTACTGTTTCATTTAAAAAGCTCTATAATGTTCATATGATCCACAAAGTCGCTCTGACAGACTGTAATACACTACAGGAAGCGTAGGGGGCGATACGGCTTCTATTGTTTCGTTTATAACAGGATAAGTTGGATGTACTGACCACTGAGGAAGGTCTCCAGGCAGAAGAGTTTGACCTTGCGCTGGCGTTCAATGAGGTTTGGGGCGTTAGGGTTGGGGGCACAGGGTCCAGACCAGTACACCTTACACTGACACAGCCGGACGGCGTAGATGTCGTGACCGCTGACCTCCAAAATGAGGCCACGGTCCATGACGTCCAGCAGGCGGTTGGTGAAGAGGCGCTGCTTGTCGTTGTTGATTTGCTCGGTGGAGGGAAAACGGAGCTGCTCAAGAGAAATCGGCCCAAACAGCTCCTCCTGATTCACCATCGGACCCAGATCACCGTAGAACAGCCGGCAGCCGTGAGGGTTACTGACCGTCATCGCTGGACACATCTCCTTACCACGGAAATAAAACTGCACCTCAAGATCCGTCACTGAATAAACAATCACAACAGAGGCTATTAATTTCCTCTAGTAGTTAAAATTCCCTTTAAATCTAATGAGAAACTGTTGAACAGACTCGGTTTATATCACAATACCTACATTTAGAGTCGGTTATTCATTCAGTCTAATGAGAAACTGTAGAACGGACTCGGTTTAATCGTCTTTAAAACCCATAAATTAAACAAACTCATAATTATGGTCGTAATTAATATGCAGATCTCCCCTACAAATGCTCTGAGATCATATCCTTATCATTACTGTCTCAGCTTGCGTCTCTGTTTTAATGATATACACCCTGATTTCTGCCTCTGCTGCGTCATTTAGGCCACAATTCCCAGCAGATCTGTGGCTAAAACACGCTTTGCAGAGGTTCAGTGATCATTAAGCAGCTACATGATGATCCTTTATGTATATTTATCACTTCTTCATAATCTTATTGCTGCCTAAATGGCCGTTTCCTCTTGATCAAAGTGCCGTGGTGATCTCACTGGGGAGGGAGCTGATCCAGGTCTCCGGGGTGGTGAACAGCGTGTCCGGTATGGCTGAAATGGGCTGTGGCTCCGTGCCGGTTGGCTGAACGTCCATTTCCATGTCCATCGGCTCCTTCTTAGGCCACACCTCCGGAGGGGCTGGGGTGCAGCTGGGGGGCTGCATGGGTGATACAGAGCCTGGGGGTGTCCAAACTGGGGGGGCCAGAGGGGAGCTGCTCACTGCAACACATACAGAAATACACATACAGTGCTCTTTCTTTCAGCAGAACTGCTTCAGTACAAATGATATATTATCATAAATATCCCTAAGATTTGAGCAAACTAAAGTATGTTTTTAAAGAAATTGTTTTGTTGCCAGGTTTGCATGTTGGTTTGAGAAACATTGCCTGAGCTGGACTGTGCCTGCAACCAGGTATCTCGCGCCTGCAACCGGGTATCTCGCGCCTGCAACCGGGTATCTCGCGCCTGTCACTGCTGATCCAGGTGTGGCTGGAAAGTCGGCGAGATTTAAGATTAAATCTGATGATTTACTTCTTGCTAATTTTGGACCCAGAAGGAGAACCTCTGTTTTGTTACTGTTTAATAGGAGGAAGTTACGTGAAATCCAGCCTTTCACGTCTTTTACACAGTCCTCTATTTTCTTTAACCTGTATTGGTCATCAGGCTTGGCTGATATGTACAGTTGAGTATCGTCTGCATAACAATGAATGTTTACGCCATGGTTACTTATAACTGTGCCTAACGGTAACATGTATAGTGTAAATAGTAATGGTCCTAATATAGAGCCCTGCGGAACTCCAAATCTCACTTTTGAATAATTGGAAGATAAATTGTTTACCCTAACAAACTGATAACGTTCTGATAGGTAGCAAGCAAGCAAGCAAGCAAAATTTATTTATATAGCGCTTTTTACAACAGGTGTTGTCACAAAGCAGCTTTACAGAACAATCAGTATTACAGAGAGAAGAGAAAAGAAGAGAGAAACTCCGGGTCCGAGCCCCCATGAGCAAGCCAGCGGCGACGGTGGCAAGGAAAAACTCCCTACAAGAGGAAGAAACCTTGAGACTCAGAAGGGGAACCCATCCTCCTATGGTCGACACCGGACAGCGAACATTATTAGTATGAAGTATTATAGTAAAGTGGGAAAAGAAAGAGAAGATCTGAGGGTGAGGACTGCACAGCGCTGTACAGCAAGAAGCTCAGTGGTGGTCAAAACCGGTCCAGAAGGCTGGTGAGCAGCGGCACCAATCAAGGCAGTAGAGGCAACAGCATCAGGCGCACAGGATGGGCAGCTGATCAGCTCGGCAGAGAAAGGAGAAGAAAAAAACAGAGTTAGTACTGTAAAGAGTGGCTGACCACAGATTACAGTAAAACAGAGCAGCAGAGACTCCAGCAGGTCTAGACCTGACAGGGAAGACTAATCACCAAATGCTTGACTGTACAAATAAGTTTTTAGCCTAGACTTAAAGATTGGGGCTGTGTCTGATTCCCGAACATTGGTAGGAAGATTATTCCAGAGCTGGGGGGCTTTGTATGAGAAAGCTCTCCCCCCTGATGTAGCTTTATTTATTCTAGGTACCAGTAGTAGGCCAGCACCTTGTGATCTAAGTAGGCGTGATGGTTCATAGTAGGAGAGGAGCTCACTCAGGTACTGAGGGGCGAGCCCGTTTAGAGCTTTATAAGTCAGTAATAGGATTTTATAATCAATGCAAAATTTAACTGGTAACCACTGCAGGGTTGATAAAACTGGACTAATATGGTCAAACTTCCTAGTTCTTGTGAGACTCTGGCTGCAGCGTTCTGGACCAGCTGAAGTTTGTTAAGGCTTTTGCTGTGACATCCAGACAGCAGGGCATTACAATAATCTAGCCTTGAAGTGATAAATGCATGAACTAGCTTTTCTGCATCCTGTAGAGATAATGCATTTCTTAATTTAGCGATATTGCGGAGATGCAGGAAAGCTGTTCTAGTGATATTAGATATATGTGTGTCGAAGGAGAGATCAGCGTCTATCATGACACCAAGATTTTTAACAGATAGGCTTGATGAAACTGAGAGATTGTTAAGTTTTAGTGTTGAGTTAGACAGTCTGTTTCTGGCTAATTTTGGACCAAGAAGCAGGACCTCTGTTTTATCTGAGTTAAGTAACAGAAATTATTTGACATCCAATCTTTTATGTCTTTTATACAGTCCTCAATCTTGCCAAGTTTAATTTTATCATCCGGTTTACTTGATATATATAACTGGGTGTCATCTGCATAACAGTGGAAATTTATGCCGTGTTTACTGATAATGGTGCCTAGTGGTAGCATATATATTGTAAATAATATAGGTCCTAAAACAGAACCTTGTGGAACACCATAAATTACTTTTGCACGAACAGATGATTCACCCTTTACATTAACAAACTGATATCGATCGGTGAGGTAGGACCTGAACCAGGAAAGAGCTGTTCCTGTTACCCCTACAAGGTTTTCTAGTCTATCTAGTAGGATAGTGTGGTCTATTGTGTCGAATGCTGCACTAAGGTCAAGGAGGACTAACAACGACACATTTCCTTGGTCCGTGAATAATAGAAGATCATTTATAATTTTTACTAATGCTGTTTCTGTACTATGATGTGGCCTAAAACCAGACAGAAATTTTTCGTGTAGATTATTCCTATGCAAATAAGGGCTTAATTGTTTTGCTACCACTTTTTCCAGGATCTTAGATATGAAGGGGAGATTTGAGATGGGTCTATAATTTGATAGTTCACAGGGAACGAGGTTAGCTTTCTTAATCAGCGGTCTAATTACTGCAAGTTTAAAAGTTTTTGGGATATATCCGAGGCTAAGAGAGGAGTTTATTATTGACAGAATAGGCTTGGTTATTTCTGGTAAGATTTCCTTGAGTAGACCTGTAGGGATCGGGTCCAGAATACAGGTCGATGGTTTTGCAGAAGAGACTATTTTGATTAGTTCATTTTCTTGGTGTAATGTAAACGATTCCAGCCTCTGCAGTGACTGTAATATTCTCAGGGTCTAGACTGGAATTATAAGCCACCAGGTTTGTGGAGTTTAACTGTGTGTTCAGAATTGTCTGTCTAATTTTTTCAATTTTGTCACTAAAGAAATTCAGAAAATCATTGCAGCTATAGGCTGATGGCATCTGGGGTTCAGTGACTCTTTTGTTCTCTGTTAGTTTAGAAATTGTGCTAAATAGTAATCTGGGATTGTTCTTATTGTTTTCTATGAGAGAGGAGAGACAGGCTGAACGTGCTGCAGTAAGGGCTCTTCTATAGTCTATAAGGTTCTCCTTCCAGGCGGACTGGAACACTTCTAGTTTAGTCAGACGCCGTTTTCGCTCTAGTTGTCTGGCTGTCTGTTTTAAAGCTCGAGTGTGATCATTAGACCACGGGGCGAGTTTTTTCTGCCGTACTATTTTGCTTTTTAATGGAGCTACACTGTCTAACGTAGATCGAAGAGTATCCTCTAGGAATTTGGTCATAGTATCTAACTCAGTAGGATCGGATGGACAGCTGACTGAAGTTGATAACTGCGGGAGGTTTCTGATAAAGCTGCCAGCTGTGGAGGAAGTTATAGTCCTCTTAACCTGATAACATGGTGATGAGCGCATATTACCACTAAACTGGATTTTGTATGAGATTAAGTGATGGTCTGAGACGGCTGGGCTCTGGGGGAGAATGGCTAAGTTATCTATGTCTACACCAAAGGTCAGTATTAAGTCTAGAGTGTGGTTGAGGTGGTGTGTGGGCCCATTTATAATTTGGGTGAATCCCATGGAGTCTATGATAGATATGAATGCCTTACTTAGTGTGTCGTGAGGGTTGTCGATGTGGATATTAAAATCTCCGACAATTAATATTTTATTTGAAAACGTTATTAGGCTTGATAGAAACTCAGAGAATTCCTGTAAGAACTGCGAATACGGACCGGGTGGCCTGTAAATTGTGATTAATAGAAATGAATGTTTATTTGTTCCTTGCTCAAGTATATTAAGTACAAGAACTTCAAAAGAAGAAAATGTAGGTCCTGCTTTCTGGTTCACGCCTAAAGCTTTAGCATGGATGGTTGCTATACCTCCACCCCGGCCGCTTAAACGAGGGCTGTGTGCGTAGCTGTAGCCTGCGGGAGTGGCTTTATTTAGACTAAGGTACTCATCGGGTCTAATCCACGTTTCTGTGAGGCACAGAGCATTAAAACCATGATCTGTAATAATTTCATTTACAATGAAATTGTAGGAAATTGTAGGTAATATCTGAACCATGATAGGGCCGCCCCTGTGACTCCAACCATGTTTTCTAACCTTTCTCTGTCATGCATCGACACATTTGGCCTGCAACAGCTTGTGGATTTTCCAACCCACTGCAAAGGGCATACTCTTGATCTCATCTGCTGTTCTGGGATCACTGCTTCGAACTGTACAGCCACGGAACTTCCCATCTCTGACCACCATCTGATTTCATTCACTGCAACACTACCTGCTGTGGAAACTAGTTCCCGAGTCATTTCATTCCGTAATATAAAGAACATTGATCAGACTCTATTATCATCTGAAGTGAGTTCTCTACAATGGAACTCAGGATCTGTTTCCCCAGAGACTCTCTTATCCCAGTATAACACGGAGCTACACGACCTATTGGATAAACTCGCCCCACTAAAAACAAGGACAGTTTCATTTGCTCGTAGTGCGCCATGGTACACCGCCGAATTGCGCCACCTAAAATCCAGGGGACGACAGCTCGAGCGCTTGTTCAAGAAAAGTGGACTTACAGTACACAGGGAAATGTACAACAGCCACTTAACGCACTACAAGGAAGCTATCTTTGCTGCAAAATCTGCTTACTACCGGACATTGTTCATGGCTTCTGAGGGCAACACCCGTGCCCTTTTCTGTTCTGTAAGCAATATGCTGCAATCACCGGCCACATCATCTACTCAAATGCACTCTGTTGATCTATGCAATATGTTTATGTCATTCTTTGACTCAAAAATCCAAAACATCCATCAACAGATAACCTATTAACTCTTCCTCTCTAAGTGCGCCTATTACTGCTATCATTCAGTCTTCTCTTTCAACTGGTCTTGTCCCTGCCTCTCTCAAACTGGCCATGATTACTCCCATACTTAAGAAACCTGGATTAGATCAGACTGATTTTAATAACTTCCGGCCAATTTCAAGTCTACCATTTATTTCAAAAATTTTAGAGAACACTGTCTACACTCAGATTCATACTTACCTTAGTAACAATAACCTATATGAAACCTTTCAATCTGGCTTTCGTCCTCTCCACAGCACAGAAACCGCTCTCCTGAAAGTGACCAACGATCTTCTAGTGGCAGCGGATTCAGGCCGGCTTACGATTCTCATCATCTTAGTGTCGAACGCAGCTTTTAGATCTATCTCCCACCCAATACTACTTGATCGTCTAAAATCTATTGGGCTCACCGATACTGTGCTTAAGTGGTTCTCCTCCTATATCAATGATCGCTCCCAGTTCATCCGCCTCAAGAACTGCCAGTCATCTATGTCCAAAGTCATTTGTGGCATTCCGCAGGGCTCTGTTCTTGGACCTCTCCTATTCATAATTTATCTTCTCCCAATTGGCCAAATATTTAGGAAATTTAAAATACATTTTCATTGTTATGCTGACGACACCCAGCTTTACCTCTCCACTAAACCCAATGATACTCTCCCACCCTCCTCTCTGTTAAAATGTTTAGATCATGCAAAAAAATGGTTCTCCGAAAACTTTCTACAGTTAAACACCAATAAAACTGAAATTCTCCTAGTAGGAACTAAGAACATCCTTGCAAAAAGTCAGTCTTTCACTCTGAATCTTGATCATTCCACTGTCTCTCCGTCCTCCCAGGTTACAAGTCTGGGAGTTGTTCTTGATAGCCATCTCTCCTTCAAAACACACATTTCCAATATCACACGCTCAGCCTACTTCCATCTTAGGAACATTAACAGACTGCGTCCATTCCGCAGCCAATCCTGCACAGCTATTCTGGTCCATGCATTAGTAACATCGAGACTAGACTACTGTAATTCTATTCTTTTCGGCTTACCTCAGAAACACTTACATAAACTCCAGTTAGTTCAAAATTCAGCAGCTAGGATCATCTCCAGGTCGCCTGTAACCGAACATATCACCCCTGTCCTTAAAGAGCTCCACTGGCTCCCTGTCAACTACCGGATCCAGTATAAAATCTTACTAACTACATTCAAAGCTCTACATGGACTTGCTCCCTCTTATATCTCTGATCTCCTTAAGACATACAGTCCTGCTCGCACCCTCCGATCCTCGTCAGCTGGCCAGCTCACTCTCCCTCCAGTCCGCTTGTCCACCGTGGGAACTAGAGCCTTCAGCCACTCTGCCCCGTCTCTCTGGAACACCCTTCCTACCCAAATTCGCAATATTGATTGTCTAACTACCTTCAAATTTCGGCTTAAAACCCATCTATTCACACTTGCATACTCCTGATTCCTCATCTCCACTTTTCTCTGTTTGTCTTGTTTCTCATCTGGATGAAAGTATTTGAATGTATGTTGATTTGTTTATCTGTTTATTTGTTTTTTGTTTTTTATCCTCTTTTATACTCTACCATTCTTCTTTTAACCGTTGTAAGGTGTCCTTGAGTGCTTTGAAAGGCGCCATTACTAAATAAAATGTATTATTATTATTATTAGGAGAATATTGTGGTCTATTGTATCAAAAGCCGCGCTAAGGTCAAGTAGCACTAAGAGAGATATGTAACCTTGATCAGAGGCGAGAAGATCATTAGTTATCTTATCTAGAGCGTCTCAGTGCTGTGGTGTGGCCTGAATCCAGACTGGAATTTTTCATATATATGGTTCTTGTGTAGATATGAACTAAGTTGTTGGGCCACAGCTTTTTCTAAGATCTTAGATATAAACGGTAAGTTAGAAACAGGCCTGTAATTGGACAAAACGGTGACATCATGATTTGGTTTGTTGATCAGAGGTTTGATAACTGCTAGTTTAAAAGCTTTGGGAACATGGCCCAGACTAAGGGGTGAGTTTACTATAGTTGAGATAGGGTTTATAATAACTGGCAGTACTTCTTTGAGTAATTTTGATGGAATTGCATCGAGTGTGCAGGTTGTGCAATTTGCAGAAGAGATCATCTTCTCTAGCTCCAGCTGTGGGAGGGGGTAAAAGGTTTCCAGGCTCTTTTCTACAGCTGTGTTTTGTTCTATATCAGCCAAGTCAGATGACAGCCAAGCTGGATTTGAATTTGATACTGTGGGTTGAATTTGTCGTCTAATATTTTCAATTTTATTATTAAAGAAGTCCATAAAAACTTCACTAGTGAGAGTTGCTGGGATTTCTGGTTCAGTACCTGCCTGATTTTGTGTGATTTGGGAAATCACATTAAACAGAACTCTAGGATTCTACTTTCTCGATCAGCGAGGCCAGATATGCTGAGCGAGCTTCAGTGAGGGCATTTCTATCCTCTGTAAGGCCGTCCTTCCAGGCAGAGCGGAACACTTCCAGCTTGGTTTGACGCCATTTCCGCTCTAATTTCCGAGCTGTTTGTTTTAAGGTGCGGGTTTTATCGTTGTACCACGGGGCTTTTTCTGCCTTTTTTCTGCCTTATTCTTCCTCCATCCCTAACTATAAGACCAGGCTTGCCCTCAAAACTGTCTATAAAGCCCACTTGATTTTCGGAACACCACTTGGACATCCAGCGGTTTAACGCCGTAAGCCTGCTGTAGGCCTCAGCGCCGCGCCGCATTGGGACGGGGCCAGAGCAGATTATGGCATCGGACATCGTCTGGGCCTGTTTAATCACCTCTCTAATAGCATTAGCCTTAGCTTTCCGGCTAGACCACCAAGTCGCCACCCATTCACCACGCTGTGAGGGCTCTGACGCCGGAGTCGAGGGGGTGCTAACTCTCCCTAGGGCACCCGGAGCTGCTAACTGAATGTTGACGCATTTGCGGTGACGGACTCGCGGTGCCTGCTACGCATTCAGGCTGGAGTGTAAACACCTGCACGGGGGTGTGACTGACCTGGCGGGTGGTATGGAGGTGGTGGGGGTTCTGGTGTATCTGGTACATCATCATCCTCACCATCAGAATCATACGCAGGAGCTGAACCTGTAGAACCTGAACAAGCATACATAATAATAATAATAATAATAATAATAATAATAATAATAATAACAACCACCATCATAATTTAGACTGATGAGTTTATCAGAGTCTCAGAACACTGTGTGTGTGTGTTACCAGGGTTGCTGAGAGGCTGAGGGATGTCACACACATCATAGATCTTCAGAGGGTTCATGGGAACCTCTTTGGTTCCATCATAGATGAGGTTAAACTCCCGGCTCTTGTTGAGGGCGCAACGCAGCTGAGCTTTCCACTTCGCCGGATCAGGTTCATCTACTCCCTCCTGAAACTTCCCAGTCTCCACGGCCCATGCCTGACACACAGACAGACAGGCACAGACAGGCACAGACAGGCACAGACAGACAAACATACACACAAAGACAGACACACATTTGTGTAAATTTTTTAATCTTAAACTGCCCCCACCCCACTCCCCCCAGTCGAGCTAACCAACCCTAACCCTTCATGGTGTGGTTACCATAGCAGCAGGTCTGACCTTGAAGATGGTGTTCTCCTCTTCCTGTTGGGCCGTGTGCCGCGTGGCGTGTTTCCACGGGATCTGGAAGCGTTTGGCTTCCCGGTCTAACCACACCAAACCCGGAAACGTCCCGTTATCTATCTGAGACACCAGCCAGGGCTTCAGCCGCACACGCCGGGGGTGCACCGACATCTCTGTGGGGGGCATGAGCGTCGACATACCACTCTTACTGATCACCGATAAAACTTCTCCGCAGAAAAACATTCTTATCCTTAACCTCAATACAAACAGATATATTCTGGATCATTTCAGGCCATCAGTAAATGTTTACACAGCCACCTGTAACAACAGGATCTTTCCAAACTATGAATGTATTAATAAATAAACGGATCTGCATCTCTTCCTTCTGCAGCTGCGCGCTGATCTGCTTTAATAACTCACCTGAACGATTTGGGGAAAATATCTAACTGCAATGTTTCTTCCCGATTTTGAGTCTGTGATTAAAATTGTGAATATTTTCTAGAAATTAAAGTTCAAGCTTGTTTTTGGCCAAGAAGATCAGAATATCCACTTTTTTCTGGCTTAGGGCTCAAACACCGAATTCCAAGATTGCCAGGAAGTTGTGGTTGTGATGTCACAACACATCAAGGTTTGGCTAACTCTGATTGGTTTAACTTCTCTTCAGACAGTTCAAAAGCTCTGTGTTATTGTAAAATTTCCCTCTTAAAACTTAAGACATTGTTGTTGATAGATAGAATTTAATTATTATTATGAACTGCAGCTCTTATGACTGGATTATTACCATATTTATTATTATTCAGATTACACTTCTCTGAGGATTTGGTGACTGTCACTAATAAAAGAAGCAACACTGAACAACCACGTTTCAAAAATGAGCATCAATCTACACAATTCACACAACAAATCAGTCTACAATGAGTATCAGTCTACAACTAATCAGTCTACAACTAATCAGTCTACAATGAGTATCAGGCTACAACTAATCAGGCTACAACTAATCAGTCTACAATGACTATCAGGCTACAACTAATCAGGCTACAACTAATCAGGCTACAATGAGTATCGATCTATGAGTATCAGTCTACAACTAATCAGTCTACAACTAATCAGTCTACAACTAATCAGTCTACAACGAGTACCGATCTACAACGAGTACCAATCTACAACAAATCAGTCTACAACAAGTACCGATCTACAACAAATCAGTCTACAATGAGTATTGATCTACAATGAGTACCGATCTACAACAAATCAGTCTACAATGAGTACCGATCTACGAGTATCAATTTACAACAAATCAGTCTATAACAAATCAGTCTACAATGAGTACCGATCTACAACCATCAGTTCAGTATTGGTGTGTCTAAAATAGCAGTGGTGATGTAGTGGAGTGGAGTGGAATGAGTGCTGTATCTGCAGTTCAGCTGTAATTCATCTATGCTGTAGCTGTAGTTCAGCTGTAGTTGGCTGTAGTTTAGCTGTAGTTCAGCTGTGGTGTACCTGTAGTTCAGCTATAGTTCAGCTGTAGTTGGACGTAGTTCATCTGTTTAGCTGTGGTGCAGCTGTAGTTTATCTGTAGTTCAGCTGTGGTGTAGCTGTAGTTCAGCTGTAGTGTAGCTGTAGTATAGCTGTAGTGTAGCTGTAGTGTAGCTGGAGTTTGGCTGTAGTGTAGCTGGAGTGTAGCTGGAGTTTGGCTGTAGTGTAGCTGTAGTGTGGCTGGAGTTTGGCTGGAGTGTAGCTGGAGTTTGGCTGTAGTGTAGCTGGAGTTGGCTGTAGTTGGTTGTAGTTTGACTGTAGTTGGCTGTAGTGTACCTGTAGTTGGCTGTAGTGTGGCTGTAGTTTGGCTGTAGTGGAGTATCTGAAGTCTGCTCTGCTCCTCACTAAAACCCTCTAAACTCTCTGAATCTCCGTTCGGCTGAATCTGCTGAAGCTGGATGGCTAAAGAAGAAGGGTA